>NW_020652897.1:0-442 GCF_003573695.1 Papaver somniferum | reverse complement strand
TTAACTCAAAAAAGTCTACACATTTCGTTATAAGTAGGAAATTGATTTCTGACACTAAATTGTAAACTAGATAAACTCATCTTTAACAGAAAAAGTTTGAGAAATGTATTGTAATTACAATTAATATGTTCTTAGGCAGTACGTCTAGTAAAAATTGCATTTCTATGTACGTTGATTCAAGAAAATACGAAGGAAGTCAAATTTCACAATAAAAGAAAGATGAAAGACCATGCAGAACTAATCCAAATCCTAACAAATTTCATCTATCTCGAATGAAATTGAAAGACAAAGCCAACAGAAAAAGAAAGAGTTCATAAAAATGTTGAATGTTATATACATTAACTCAAAAAAGTATACACATTTCGTTATAAGTCGGAAATTGATTTCTGAGACTAAATTGTAAACTAGATAAACTCATCTTTAACAGAAAAAGTTTGAAAAA
>NW_020652896.1:0-621 GCF_003573695.1 Papaver somniferum | reverse complement strand
GAGTTCATAAAAATGTTGAATTTAATATACGTTAACTCAAAAAAGTCTACACACTTCGTTATAAGTCGGAATTTCTGGGACTAAATTGTAAACTAGATAAACTCATCTTTAACTGAAAAAGTTTGAATAATGTATTGTAATCACAACTAATATGTTCTAAGGCATTATGTCTACTAAAAATTGCATTTCTATGTACGTTGATTCAAGAAAATACAAAGGAAGTCAAATTTCACAATAGAAGAAGGTTGAAAGACCAAGCAGAACTAATCCAAATCCTAACAAATTTCATCTATCTTGAATCAGATAGAAAGACAAAGCCAATACAAAAATAAAGAGTTCATAAATATGTTGAACTTTATATACGTTAACTCAAAAAAGTCTACACACTTCGTTATAAGTCGGAAATTGATTTCTGAGACTAAATTGTAAACTAGATGAACTCATCTTTAACTGAAAAAGTTTGAAAAATGTATTGTAATCACAAATAATATGTTCTAAGGAATTACGTCTACTAAAAATTGCATTTCTATGTACGTTGATTCAAGAAAATATGAAGGAAGTCAAATTTCACAATAGAAGAAGGATGAAAGACCATGTAGAACTAATCCAAATCCTAACAAA
>NW_020652895.1:0-512 GCF_003573695.1 Papaver somniferum | reverse complement strand
AAATCAAATTGAAAGACAAAGCCAATACAAAAATAAAGAATTCATAAAAATGTTAGATTTTTTATACGTTAACTCAAAAAAGTCTACACTCTTCGTTATAAGTCGGAAGTTGATTTCTGAGACTAAATTGTAAACTTGATAAACTCATCTTTAACAGAAAAAGTTTTAAAACTGTATTGTATTCACAATTAATATGTTCTATGGCATTACGTCTAGTAAAAATTGCATTTCTATGTACGTTGATTCAAGAAAATTTGAAAGAAGTCAAATTTCACAATATAAGAAGGATGAAAGAGCAGCCAGTACTAATCCAAATTCTAACAAATTTCATGTATTTGAATCAAATTGAAAGACAAAGCCAATACAAAAATAAAGAGTTCATAAAAATGTTGAATTTTTTATACGTTAACTCAAAAAAGTCTACAAACTTCGGTATAAGTCGTAAATTGATTTCTGAGACTAAATTGTAAGCTAGATAAACTCATCTTTAACAGAAAAAGTTTGAAAAATGT
>NW_020652894.1:0-482 GCF_003573695.1 Papaver somniferum | reverse complement strand
CAAATACTTAAGATTTTACTAATTATTATTAACCACTAAACCTGATTAGTGAGGGCTAGATTAGGAATTAAAAAAATAATTACATAAGGGGTGACCCAAATTTGATATTTGGATCCAGTTTTTGTCATGTAGCTATATCCCCAGTTAGTTTTGATATCCCCAATCGCGCGTTCAAATAAAACCCACATTCATAATCTAATACTCCCTCTGTTTTTGGAAAAGTGATACTTTCACTCTTTCATTTTAGTCTAAAAATAGGCTAAATTAAAAAAAGTAAAAGTATCTCTTTTGCAGAAACGGAGGGAGTAGCTTTAAAGAAATAATTATCTTCTTGAACTTCTTCACTATCCTATCAGTCACTGGAGAAAACTTTCAGTCAAATACTTGTGTTTGTGTAGTTCATTCTCCATCGTCCTAACTTAATCTGATACAAATCAATTTCGTTAACTTAACCCCAAATTTTATTGGATCTAAATTTTATT
>NW_020652893.1:0-1043 GCF_003573695.1 Papaver somniferum | reverse complement strand
GGAGTTGTATGGTATTATAATTGGTTTGGAATGGGCTACCAGGTGGGGAGTTGCGCATATTTTAATCCGTTCTGACTCTAAGAGTGTTATTCATGCTTTGGAAAACAACGATGTTCCATGGTTTGCTAGACAAAGGTGGGATAATGTGAGAAGATTATATGACTCAATTTGTTTTCAACATACTTATCGTGAAGCAAATTTTGCAGCTGATGTTATGGCCAAGAGAGGTTGTTTTTTAGGTGAAAGGGAAGGTTGGAATTTTGAAGGAAGACCTAACTTTTTACTTTCAGTTGAATTTCCAAATGTTTCTTACTTCAGATTTAAATAGTTTATAAGTTTTTGGGGTTTCCATGACCTCTTTTCTTGTAAACTTATTTGTAAATATTGCTATTTATTAATATAATCTTTTGACTTATCAACAAAAAAAAATGGATTGAGATACTGGTCTAGACTAATATCAACACAACTGCCATATACAAGGGGACCAATGATCGATAATCCTAATTCTAGAGCAACTCGACTGGCATATACAAGGGAACCCGAGTTTTTTTTAAAAACATTATTAGATCTTGCGGATCCAAGCGCATGCTTCTTGTCAGCAGATTACATGGTAATTCTCATGGATCCTGCATTACTAATATCATCTGGTTTTTCTTTCTCTGGCGTTGTTCCGGCGACTGTCTCTGGCGACTCCACGCCAGATTTTTTCTCTGGGATCACCATGATTCCATTGATTTTCATCTGGTTTTTGATTTTCCCTTGTTCGCTTTTCCAAGATTTCCACTTTTTCTGGTTTTCCCTTCTAGTTTTGTTTGCCGCTTTGGTCATTCTTTAGGGTTCGTGCTTTACTTTTTTAGGGTTTTTATTTTTCAGTCGCAATGCCCAGAATCACCAGGGAGACTTCCTGCACTGCAACCCATTCATCACAAGAGCTCTTGGATTCTTCTTCTCACATAGATGCATCAGCTCCAGCCGATAATCTATGCCACTGTCCTTTCAAGCATTTCCATGGCTGTCAGGATGGTATTAACGTTAGAGGTTTC
>NW_020652892.1:0-524 GCF_003573695.1 Papaver somniferum | reverse complement strand
ATAAAAGAGAACTTCTTGTGATTTTCATCCATTATAAAAACTACCAAAAAGGCAAAAACCTATCGTTCATCATGAAGAAAACCTTTAGGTATATTTTCCTAAAACATCAATCTTTATCACAGAGATAGAAAGAGACGTCAATGCAAAGGCAAGTGCTTTTACTGAGATGAGACAAAACCAATACAATATTCTCTTTGCTTCTTTTGTAACAGATTTTGTCAGTAATATAAATAAAAGAGAACTTCTTGTGATTTTCATCCATTATAAAAACTACCAAAAAGGAAAAAACCTATCGTTCATCATGAAGAAAACCTTTTAGTATATTTTCCTAAAACGTCAATCTTTATCACAAAGATAGAAAGAGACGTCAATGCAAGTGCTTTTACTAAGATGAGACAAAACCAATACAATATTTTATTTGCTTCTTTTGTAACCGATTTTGTGAGTAATATAGATAAAAGAGAACTTCTTGTGATTTTCATCCATTACAAAAACTACCAAAAATGCAAAAACCTATCGTTCAT
>NW_020652891.1:0-442 GCF_003573695.1 Papaver somniferum | reverse complement strand
CTAGGGCATGGCTGTCTGGCTATGGCTCGTCCCACGGGTTTCCCTAATTTTATATTATTTTTCATGAATCCAAGGAGTTTGCTGAAACTAGGGAATTTCCTTGAAGTGGAGGAGTTTCCATAAGATAAGGAAACAAATAATATTAAAATAATGAGACAAGGGCGTGTGGGGCCGGCAACGGCTAGGGCATGGCCGGCCGGCCCGTGAGCCCATGCGTCCCGTGCGTTTTTCTCCCTAATTTATATAATTTCATGAGTTTAAGGAAATATCATGAAACCGGGGAATTTTCATGGGATCAGAGAAAAATAATAAAATATGAGAAAATATAATTTTGGGCGTGGGACTGGTCACGGCATGACTGGCCGGCCGGTGAGCCCAGTCCCCTAGCGCCTTTGCTAATATTTTATTATTATTATTTTCCTTTCTATTTTCATAGGTTCAT
>NW_020652890.1:0-549 GCF_003573695.1 Papaver somniferum | reverse complement strand
TTGATTGATTCTTATTTTCATTTATGTTTTGTTTGTTTAAGATCAAAAAGATTGTTCTTTTTGTTGTTCATCTGTTGGTGGAACGCTGAAGTTGCTTTTATTGTTTGGTGTGCAGAATAATCTCTGTTGCTCAAGAAAAGGATTGAGGATCGGAAAGCTCGGGCAAGCAACATACATTTTCTGCAATTGTTTTTTTCCTGATTATTTGATCTTTTTAGTGAAATCATTTGTCTTATCGATCGTTTGCTTAATTTACTTCTGTTTTATTTGGGTTTTGTGGTTAACGGTCTACCAATTCGAACCATACTGAGATTTGTAATTTTTTTTTCCATTTTTATTTGTTTTGTTTCGCAGGATATGGTTTAACATTATTTTGATTCCTTTGTTTTTTATTTTTTGTGATGTGTTTTGCTTTCGCAGGTGAGGGTTAAAGTGGTTCAAACCAAAAAAGCAACACAACAAGGTAATTATTATTGTCTTCTTCTTATTATTATTTAATTTGCTGGTTAGGGTTCATTTGCCTAAACTTCAACTCAATTGTATTTCTTC
>NW_020652889.1:0-421 GCF_003573695.1 Papaver somniferum | reverse complement strand
ATAAATCCGAGTTGAAGAGGAACTTGGTGCACGGTATATGCGAATATACATGGGTTGAAACATGATTTTTCGATAAATCCGAGTAGAAGAGGAACTTGGTGCATGGTATACGCGAATATGCATGGGTCAAAACATGGATTTTTCGATAAATACAAGTTGAAGAGGAACTTGGTGCATGGTATATGCGAATATGCATGGGTCGAAACATGGATTTTTCGATAAATCCCAGTAGAAGAGGAACTTGGTGCATGGTATACGCGAATATGATGGTGTTGAAACATGGATTTATCGATAAATCCGAGTAGAAGTGGAACTTGGTTCATGGAATCGCGAATACGCATGGGACGAAACATGGATTTTTTGCTAAAAATCCGAGTAGAACAGGAACTTGGTGCACGGTATACGCGAATATGCATGGGTC
>NW_020652888.1:0-1489 GCF_003573695.1 Papaver somniferum | reverse complement strand
CCCTACCCGCCAGTTTTTTAACCGTATCCTACCCTATCCACTATTTGGCGGGTAGGGTGGCGGGTGAAGATTTTCTTAACCGCCAATAAACGGGTAGGGTGGCGGGTAAAGCTCGAAATTATCCTACCCTACTGGTCTTCGAGCAATTCCTATTAGGGATGCACATACCCTACCCATACCCGCCAACCCTACCCTACCCGCCAGTTGTTTAACCGTATCCTACCATATCCACTATTTGGCGGATAGGGTGACGGGTAAAGATTTTCTTAACCGCCAATAAACGGGTAGGGTGGCGGGTATAGGCCATATCCTACCCACCCTACCCGTTGTGCAGCCCTAGTGATGACAGACAGGTTACTTTCTCAGGGTTATCACTTCTGGTGGCCTATATGGAGCAGTGGGTGCCTCAAGTAAATCCAATTATTACCAAAACTCTATTTTGAGAGAAACATTTCTCTCATCATCATTCTGTTCATAAATTAAAAGAGGTGAAGAAAGAGAGGCACCGTTATCTGAAACCATTTCCAGTTCCTTCCGAAAAGTGAAATTTGAGAGACAGTGATTAATGGGCTATGAAGGGTAAAGATCTAATAACTCAGATCTAGAACCAGAGATGAAGAAGGAGCAGTTGGAGTTAGGGTTTGCTGAAAATGGAGAAATTGAAGCGCTGTAATGAATTACTGAGTTGGGATTAAGCTCGATTTGAGATACTGATGTTCCTGCTACCAAGAATTGACAAGGAATGGCAGGGTCAGATCTGTGGTTCAGGCGGGATTTTGAGCTGAAATTCAGGTGGAAAGAAGCTGTTGACATGGCATTTGTTGGATGTTTTTGTGAATCTGTGGCTCGAATTAGTGTGGTGGTTGCAGCTCCAGATTGCAAGCTGATTTGGGTTCGAAATAGTGAACATCTAATGGAGTTTGAAGACCAATTGCGCCAGAGATGATGATGATGCTTTTGTTGATAATGGGGACCGAATGTGAGGGTTTATGAATGTATGATGATATCTATAAACATCACAGCATACTCATCTCCAGCACCACCAGGTCGTGCACACAACTTGTTCAGGTAATTGCTTGAATGAACTTTTCATTATCACTTCAAGCTAATTAAATCTGGGATACAAGGGTTTGTTTGAATGGGTATTTCCCATGAGTTTTGGTGGCTGTATGTTGAAGATTTGGTGGACTTCCAAAACGAACTCAGTTGAGAAGAGAATAAGAAGACAAAGGAACTGAGCAAGGGGATGATTGTGTACAGAATTGGTGACGTCTGAGTTCTTGAAGGAAACTACAGCTACAGGCAGAGTAGAGGTGCAACTGGTGCAAGTGATATGCAGCCACAGGTGGTGTGTGAGATATAGTTTGTTATGATGCAGCTGCAATTCAGGTGGTGGTGGTTTACAAGAGCTGAATGTGTTGGTGTTGCTGTTGTTCTGGTGGAGTGCAGCTGGAGTTCTGGATTGCTGCTATGCGGCCGAAGTGCTGAA
>NW_020652887.1:0-649 GCF_003573695.1 Papaver somniferum | reverse complement strand
GATAAAAATAGACACCTGTTGAGCTAAATTATAGCATTCGAGTCTTTTCGAGTGTGTATTTTTCGAATGTACACTCGAAACTTCTCTAAGTAGAAAATATTGTTTATGAGGCCTAGACTTAAAATTTAGCTAAAATATCAAGGTCATCTGGGTCTATAGACCAACATGTCTTGATCATTAGCATCTTTCCAATAAAAATAGACACTTGTTGAGCTAAATTATAGCATTCGAGTCTTTTCGAGTGTGTATTATTCGAATGTACACTCGAAACTGCGGTAAGTAGAAAATTCGTGTTCATGAGGCCTAAGCTTCAAAACATATCCTGATAATTAGCATGGTTTCAATCAAAATAGACACCTCTTGAGCTAAATTCTAGCGTTCGAGTCTTTTCGAGTGTGTATTATTCGAATGTACACTCGAAACTGCTCTAAGTAGAAAATTCGTGTTCATGAGGCCTAAGCTTCAAAACTTGGCTAAAATATCAAGATTATGTTGGTTTATAGACCAACATGTCCTGAATATTAGCATATTTCCAATAAAAATAGACACCTCTTGAATTAAATTATAGCGTTCGAGTCTTTTCTAGTGTGTATTTTTCGAATGCACATTCGAAACTTCTCTAAGTAGAAAATTCGTGTTTATGAGGCCT
>NW_020652886.1:0-657 GCF_003573695.1 Papaver somniferum | reverse complement strand
AATAAATATGTTCTAAGCCAATACGTCTAGTAAAAATTGCATTTTGTGTACGTTGATTCAAGAAAATATGAAGGAAGTCAAATTCACAATATAAGAAGGATGAAAGACCAGCCAGAACTAATCCAAATTCTAACAAATTTCATCTATTTGAATCAAATTGAAAGACAAAGCCAACACAAAAATAAAGAGTTCATAAAAATGTTGAATTTTTTATACATTAACTCAAAAAGTCCACACTCTTCGTTAAAAGTCGGAAATCGATTTCTGAGACTAAATTGTAAACTAGTTAAAGTCATCTTTAACAGAAAAAGTTTGAAAAAATGTATTGTAATCACAATAAATATGTTCTAAGCCATTACGTCTAGTAAAAATTGCAATTCTATGTACGTTGATTCAAGAAAATATGAAGGAAGTCAAATTTCACAATAGAAGAAGGAGAAAAGCCCAGGCAGAGCTAATCCAAATTCCAAAAAATTTCATCTATTTGTATCAAATTGAAAGACAAAGCCAAGAAAAAAATTAAGAGTTCATAAAAATGTTAGATTTTTTATACGTTAACTCAAAAAAGTCCACACTCTTCGTTATAGGTCGGAATTCGATTTCTGAGACTAAATTGTAAACTAGATAAACTCATCTTTAACAGAAAAAGTTTGAAAA
>NW_020652885.1:0-968 GCF_003573695.1 Papaver somniferum | reverse complement strand
ATACGTTAGCTCAATAAGTCTACACACTTCGTTATAAGTTGGAAATTGATTTCTGAGACTAAATTGTAAACTAGATAAACTCATCTTTAACAGAAAAAGTTTGAAAAATGTATTGTAATCACAATTAATATGTTCTAAGGAATTTTTACGTCTAGTAAAAATTGCATTTCTATGTACGTTGATTCAAGAATATATGAAGGAAGTCAAATTTCACTATAGAAGAAGGACGAAAGACCAAGCAGAACTAATCCAAATCCTAACAAATTTCATCTATCTTGAATCGAATAGAAAGACAAAGCCAACACAAATAGAAAGTATTCATAAAAATGTTGAGTTTTATATACGTTAACTCAAAAAAGTCTACACACTTCGTTATAAGTCTGAAATTGATTTCTGAAACTAAATTGTAAACTGGATAAACTCATCTTTAACATAAAAAGTTTGAAAAACGTATTGTAATCACAAATAATATATTCTAAGGCATTACGTCTAGTAAAAATTGCATTTCTATGTACGTTGATTCAAGAAAAATATGAAGGAAGTCAAATTTCACAATAGAATAAGGATGAAAGACCAGCCCGAACTAATACAAATTCTAAGAAATTTCATCTATTTGAATCAAATTGAAACACAAAGCCAATACAAAAATAAAGAGTTCATAAAAATGTTGAATTTTTTATACGTTAACTCAAAAAAGTCTACACTCTTCGTTATATGTCGAAAGTTGATTTCTGAGACTAAATTGTAAACTAGATAAAATTATTTTTAACAGAAATTTTTTGAAAAATGTATTGTAATCACAATTAATATGTTCTCAGACAGTACGTCTAGTAAAAATTGCATTTCGATGTACGTTGATTCAAAAATATATGAAGGAAGTCAAATTTCACTATAGAAGAAGGACGAAAGACCAAGCAGAACTAATCCAAATCCTAACAAATTTCATCTATCTTGAATCAAATAGAAAG
>NW_020652884.1:0-500 GCF_003573695.1 Papaver somniferum | reverse complement strand
AAAAATGTATTGTAATTACAATTAATATGTTCTAAGGCAATACGTCTAGTAAAAATTGCATTTCTATGTACGTTGATTCAAGAAAATACGAAGGATGTCAAATTTCACAATAGAATAAGGATGAAAGACCATGCAGAACTAATCCAAATCCTAACAAATTTCATCTATCTTGAATCAAATAGAAAGACAAATCCAACACCAAAAGAAAGAGTTCATAAAAATGTTGAACTTTATATATGTTAACTCAAAAAAGTCTACACACTTCGTTATAAGTCGGAAATTGATTTCTGAGACTAAATTGTAAACTGGATAGACTCATCTTTAACATAAAAAGTTTAAAAAATGTATTGTACTTACAATTAATATATTCTAAGGAAATACGTCTAGAAAAAATTGCATTTCTATGTATGTTGATTCAAGAAAATTTGAGAAGTCAAATTTCACAATAGAAGAAGGATGAAAGACCATGCAGAACTAATCCAAATCCTAACAAATTTCAT
>NW_020652883.1:0-877 GCF_003573695.1 Papaver somniferum | reverse complement strand
TTATAAGTCGAAAATTGATTTCTGAGACTAAATTGTAAACTAGATAAACTCATCTTTAACAGAAAAAGTTTGAAAAATGTATTGTAATTACAATTAATATGTTTTTAGGCAATACGTCTAGTAAAAATTGCATTTCTATGTACGTTGATTCCAGAAAATATGAACGAAGTCAAATTTCACAATAGAAGAAGGATG
This sequence comes from Papaver somniferum, assembly GCF_003573695.1. Taxonomy (NCBI): domain Eukaryota; kingdom Viridiplantae; phylum Streptophyta; class Magnoliopsida; order Ranunculales; family Papaveraceae; genus Papaver; species Papaver somniferum. The sequence goes on along the minus strand of NW_020652883.1, from coordinate 682 downwards.
AAAGACCATGCAGAACTAATCCAAATCCTAACAAATTTCATCTATCTTGAATCAAATAGAAAGACAAAGCCAACACAAAAAGAAAGAGTTCATAAAAATGTTGAATTTTATATACGTTAACTCTAAAAAGTCTACAAGTTTCATTATAAGTCGAAAATTGATTTCTGAGACTAAATTGTAAACTAGATAAACTCATCTTTAACAGATAAAAGTTTTAAAAATGTATTGTAATTACAATTAAATGTTCTTAGTCAATACGTCTAGTAAAAATTGCATTTCTATGTACGTTGATTCAAGAAAATATTAAGGAGGTCAACTTTCACAATAGAAGAAGGATGAAAGACCATGCAGAACTAATCCAAATCCTAACAAATTTCATCTATCTTGAATCAAATAGAAAGAAAAAGCAACCACAAAAAGAAAGAGTTCATAAAAATGTTGAATTTTATATACGTTAACTCAAAAAAGTCTACTCATTTCGTTATAAGTCGAAAATTTATTTCTGAGACTAAATTGTAAACTAGATAAACTCATCTTTAACAGAAAAAGTTTGAAAAATGTATTGTAATTACAATTAATATGTTCTTAGGCAATACGTCTAGTAAAAATTGCATTTCTATGTACGTTGATTCAAGAAAATATGAAGGAAGTTAACTTTCACAATAGAAGAAGGATGAAAGAC
>NW_020652882.1:0-265 GCF_003573695.1 Papaver somniferum | reverse complement strand
AACATGTCCTGATCATTAGCATGTTTCCAATAAAAATACACACCTGTTGAGCTAAATTATAGCGTTCGAGTCTTTTCGAGTGTGTATTATTCGAATGTACACTCGAAACTGCTCTAGGTATAAAATCTTGTTTATGAGGCCTAGACTTCAAAATTTGGATAAAATATCAAGATCATGTGGGTCCATAGACCAACATGTCCTGATCATTAGCATGTTTCCAATAAAACTAGACACCTTTTGAGCTAAATTATAGCGTTCGAGTTTT
>NW_020652881.1:0-736 GCF_003573695.1 Papaver somniferum | reverse complement strand
TTGAATTTTTTATACGTTAACTCAAAAAAGTCTACAGACTTTGTTATAAGTCGAAATTGATTTCTGAGACTAAATTGTAAACTAGATAAACTCATCTTTAACAGAAAAAGTTTGAAAAATGTATTGTACTTACAATTAATATGTTCTAAGGAAATACGTCTAGTAAAAATTGCATTTCTATGTACGTTGATTCAAGAAAATATAAAGGAAGTCAAATTTCACAATAGAAGATGGATGAAAGACCAAGCAAAAACTAATCTAATGCTTAACAAATTTCATCTATCTTGAATCAAATAGAAAGAAAAACCAACACAAAAAGAAAGAGTTCACAAAAATGTTGAATTTTATATACGTTAACTCAAAAAAGTCTACACACTTCGTTATAAGTCGGAAATTGATTTCTGAGACTAAATTGTAAACTAGAGAAACTCATCTTTAACAAAAAAAAATTTGAAAAATATATTGTAATTACAATTAATATGTTTTAATGCACTACATGTAGTAAAAATTGCATTTCTATATACGTTGATTCAAGAAAATATGAAGGAAGGCAAATTTCACAATAGAAGATGGATGAAAGACCAAGAAGAAATAATCCAAATCCTAACGAATTTCATCTATCTTGAATCAAATAGAAAGACAAAGCCAACAAAAAAGAAAGAGTGCATAAAAATGTTGCATTTTTTATACGTTAACTCAAAAAGGTCTACACACTTCGTCATAAGTCGGAAGTTGA
>NW_020652880.1:0-987 GCF_003573695.1 Papaver somniferum | reverse complement strand
AAGGAAATCCAATTTCACAATAGAAGAAGGATGAAAGTCCAGCCAGAACTAATCCAAATTCTAACAAATTTCATCTATTTGAATCAAATTAAAAGACAAAGGCAACACAAAAAGAAAGAGTTCATAAAAATATTGAATTTTTTATACGTTAACTCAAAAAAGTCTACACACTTTGTTCGTTATAAGTCGGAAGTTGATTTCTGAGACTAAATTGTAAACTAGATAAACTCATCTTTACGTAAAAAGTTTGAAAAATGTATTGTAACCACAAATAGTATGTTCTAAATCATTACGTCTAGTAAAAATTGCATTTCTATGTACGTTGATTCAAGAAAATATGAAGGAAGGCAAATTTTACAATAGAAGAAGGATGAAAGAACAAGAAGAACTAATTCAAATCCAAACGAATTTCATCTATCTTGAATCAAATAGAAAGACAAAGGCAACACAAAAAGAAAGAGTTCATAAAAATGTTGAATTTTATATACGTTAACTCAAAAAAGTCTACACACTTCGTTATAAGTATGAAATTGATTTCTGACACTAAATTGTAAACTAGATAAACTCATCTTTAACAGAAAAAGTTTGAAAAATGTATTGTAATCACAAATAATATGTTCTAAAGCATTACGTCTAGTAAAAATTGCATTTCTATGTACGTTGACTCAAGAGAATATGAAGGAAATCAAATTTCACAATAGAAGAAGGATGAAAGACCAGCCAGAACTAATCCAAATTCTAATCAATTTCATCTATATGAATCAAATTGAAAGACAAAGCCAATACAAAAATAAAGAGTTCATAAGAATATTGAATTTTTTATACGTTAACTCAAAAACGTCTACACACTTCGTTCGTTATAAGTCGGAAGTTGATTTTTGAGACTAAATTGTAAACTAGATAAACTCATCTTTAACAGAAAAAGTTTGAAAAATGTATTGTAATCACAATTAATATGTTCTAAGGCAGTACGTCTAGTAAAAATTG
>NW_020652879.1:0-737 GCF_003573695.1 Papaver somniferum | reverse complement strand
GTACATTTTAGAGGAAGGTTCAAAAGACTACACAGAAGTATAGGTGACTGCTTAGTTTCATAGTAGGCTTGTTATCAATAACTCATAGTCCTCTAAAATTAAAGAATTAATAGATGTCACCTAGAAGGCAAAAACTGTTTAAAACATCTAATAATATACAAAAACGGGTACATTTAAGTAGAAGGTTCAAAAGACTACATAGAAGTATAGGTGAATGCTTAGTTTCATAGAAGAATTGTTATCATAACTCATAATCCTCTAAAATAAAAGAATTAATAAATGACACCTGGAACACAAGAAACTGTTTTAAACATTTCATAATATACAAAAACTGGTACATTTAAGAGGATGGTTAAAAAGAATACACAAAAGTATAGGTGAATGCTTAGTTTCATAGTAGGCTTGTTATCAATAACTCATAGTCCTCTAAAATTAAAGAATTAATAGATGTCACCTGGAACGCTAAAAACTGATTAAAACATCTAATAATATACAAAAATTGGTACATTTAAGAGGAAGGTTCAAAAGACTATAAAGAATTATAGGTGAATACTTAGTTTCATAGTATGCTTGTTATCAATAACTCATAATCCTCTAAAATTAAAGAATTAATAGACGTCACCTGGAACGCTAAAAACTGATTAAAACATCTAATAATATACAAAAACTGGTACATTTAAGAGGATGGTTAAAAATAATACACAGAAGTATAGGTGAATGCTTAGTTTCATAGTAGG
>NW_020652878.1:0-689 GCF_003573695.1 Papaver somniferum | reverse complement strand
TGCTTAGTTTCATAGTAGGCTTGTTATCAATAACTCATAGTCCTCTAAAATTAAAGAATTAATAGATGTCACCTAGAAGGCAAAAACTGTTTAAAACATCTAATAAATTACAAAAACGGGTACATTTAAGTAGAAGGTTCAAAGGACTACATAGAAGTATAGGTGAATGCTTAGTTTCATAGAAGAATTGTTATCATAACTCATAATCCTCTAAAATAAAAGAATTAATAAATGACACCTGGAACACAAGAAACTGTTTTAAACATTTCATAATATACAAAAACTGGTACATTTAAGAGGATGGTTAAAAAGAATACACAAAAGTATAGGTGAATGCTTAGTTTCATAGTAGGCTTGTTATCAATAACTCATAGTCCTCTAAAATTAAAGAATTAATAGATGTCACCTGGAACGCTAAAAACTGATTAAAACATCTAATAATATACAAAAATTGGTACATTTAAGAGGAAGGTTCAAAAGACTATAAAGAATTATAGGTGAATACTTAGTTTCATAGTATGCTTGTTATCAATAACTCATAATCCTCTAAAATTAAAGAATTAATAGACGTCACCTGGAACGCTAAAAACTGATTAAAACATCTAATAATATACAAAAACTGGTACATTTAAGAGGATGGTTAAAAATAATACACAGAAGTATAGGTGAATGCTTAGTTTCATAGTAGG
>NW_020652877.1:0-686 GCF_003573695.1 Papaver somniferum | reverse complement strand
ACCACCTATCGGAAGATACGGTCCACCCGAGGATTCATCGACAGACGACGAAAGGCACGAGAGGAATAATCAACAGAGAAACACAAGGTCCGACAATGCGACTGAAGCCAAGCTAAGAGAGTTAGAGGAAAAGATAAGGAAGTTGTCAGGAACCGACGAACAAGATAAGCTCCCCGAGGTCATAAGCGAGGCCGAGAGGACCCTTTTACCCAAGAGCTAGAACTAAGGGCCTTCCCACCTAAGTGCACGCTCCCCACCTTCCCATCAAGGTTCGAAGGCACGGGAGACGCAGTTGAGCATTTGAAGATGTACACAATGTCCTTAATACAATGGAAAAACCATGAGGTGGTAATGTGCAAGTTCTTCCCTGCAAGCTTAGAAGGAAAGTCAAGGAAATGGTTCTACAACCTCGCACCAGGAACAGTCAACGGTTATGAGACTCTAGTCGAAGCCTTCCTTGAAACATACATGCACAACAGCAGACCTCAGCCCAGGGTCAACAAGTTATTCACCTTGGCCCGATAGTTCATAGAAATTAGTGTACAAAAATTGGGAAAGTACCCGTTGACCAGCAGATATTCGGGTTTGAAAAAGCACTTGGGAGGTCGGATCTCATCTGGATAGCCATGTTCACTGAAAAAACCACAAGCATTAAAATAAATGAGAAAAATGCAAGAACATTTCAT
>NW_020652876.1:0-682 GCF_003573695.1 Papaver somniferum | reverse complement strand
CCAATTCCTTTTTATATCTCCCAATTTCGCGTTCTTATTTAACCTAAGTTCAACATCAACATCACTTGTTCTGGGGAGATTCAATGAAACTCAATGGAAAAAAAGTGATAATCATCTTCGGCAACCTACAAAATCATTTGGAAAGATTTAACAGATTGATTTCAGCTAAATCTGTTACTGGAATCATAATTTGAGATAGATGTGATATAATCTCACCTCAATTATACTTTTCATAGAAAATTTTCAAAGAATTTTCAAAGAATAATTTTTAGGGTTCCTGATTTTTTTTTTACCTCGATACAAAATCGAGTGTCAGATTCGAAACTAATGAATCAATATCTCTTTTACCCGTCTATTTCATTTAATTTGATTTTTGAACTGATTTGATTGTTCTTGGCAGATTTTTTCAGTACCTTGTCTTGAAGATAATTGGAAGCGTACGGTTGAATATAAGAAATTCCAACGTCTATTTCGATAGAAAATCAGTGAAATAAGATAATTTTCTTTGAGTTTTTTTATGATTCATGAGATTGATGGATAAAACTTGTAGATTGGGAAGGGGAAATATGTGTGAACTTTGATTTGAGGTTGCTTATCTTGAGTCTTGGCCTACAAATGTGGAGTTTGATTAAAGAATCTGTGGTAGTGTTGGTGGTGGAGGTGCAGGTTTTGGAGGAGGAAG
>NW_020652875.1:0-3524 GCF_003573695.1 Papaver somniferum | reverse complement strand
GTCAAATGACACTCGCAAATAGCCTGCTCTGATACCATATTAGAATACGGGCATCCAACTCAAAACCAATTGGCAATGAGTGGAGAGGCCTTAAGAGATTATAAACCGCAGGATCTTAGATTGCCCAACAATGTGGGACTAATAATCTCAACACAGAAATCAGGCCACCTAGGTTTCATCATTTCTTTTGCTGCTAATCTACAACTTGGATTTGACAATGTTTGTTTACATTCTACCGGAGTATAGTTATTTGAATTCCGGTTAAGTGTCTTCTGTTCTGTGATTGTAGCTTATACATGTGACTTGAATTCTATGCTTTATTTTTAGCTGTTAAACTGCCAGATTTTCGCTCCAGCTGATGTCCTAAGAATGTTGGAAATTCACAAAATTCTTAGGATCATCCTGTTACCATTATTCAGGTACCTCAGTATTGTGGTCTTGAAATTATATAATAATGGAAACACCACCCTAGTGGCCATTTTTATATCTGGTTCACTTGTAAGTTTTACCGAGTACACCTTATATACCGTTTTTGGGCAGCCCTCTCAACAACTAAGAAATCCATTTGAGGAATACGGGGATTAGTTGAAGTAATGTAGGGAGGCTCATTCCACTACTTCAATTGAGATGGTGAAAAATTATTTCTTAGTCGGAACCTTAGGTGGTTCTCGAAAAAAGCTAGCGAAAAAAAAAAATCCCTAGAGTCGAGATTAAGAGGAATGTATAAACCAATGCTTCCATAGATTCGATCGTGGTTTATAATTATAGCTTCCACACCTGTTCATTTGAGATCAACTCCCAGATAAGATAAAGAATGGACAAGAATCAAAGAAAAATGGATTCAAGTTAAGCTTTCTGTAACGAGATGGTCAAGCTCAAGATGAAGTCAACGATCAAGATAAAGTGACCAAGACTCAAGTCATACGTCAAAGGTCCAAATGAAGTAGTCGAGACTCAAGCTACTAGAAGATCGACGGAGATCAAGCACTACAGAAAATTGACAGAGATTGAGCTAAGTTTACATGAATAGAAGATCTTGTATAATTTAGCTTATTTTCTATATAGGAAAGTATCTAATTAATTTCCAATATCTTCTATATTCTAGTTAATTAGAATATGTTATAGTTAATTAAGATATATATTCTCAGGAATAAGATAATATCTTGATTAATTTATTTACATATTCACTCTATAAATAAAGAATGTCATTGTAAATATAAATCATCCCAGAATAATCAGTCCAGAGATCAATATTATTCACTCTTGTGTTTGTTTGTGGACGTAGGTTGAGTTGACCGAACCACGTTAAAATCTGTGTCTCATTTTCTTTGATCCATGATCCCTCGATACTCATAATTTATTATTTTGTGTTGATCGTATTCATTTGGTTCATGTACATTCAACTACGGTCCCAAACAATAGGTAGACGATGCAATATGCAGGGGAAACATTTGGGAGAATTAGGAGAATACGAAAGGGCGTAAGGATTTTACAAAAGAAGGCAAGTAGAATGAAAGCATGGAGGAGGTTCACATGACGGCGCATAAACCTTAGGCTTATATATAGAACGGGTTATGGTAAAACTGATCACTGATTTGAGTCTTTGGACTACCCCAAATACCTCAGGACGGTACTGTAACTTTGAATTTAGTGAAAGAACTATTTGCGCAAGGACAAATAATTACACTCCCATGGTTAAGGTTACAATTAACGGTTTTAGAGTTTTCAACTGTTTCTTCAGCTAACTCTAGTCTTGACGGCTGTGCAAAGCAACTTGTTTCGTTCTCAACTTGTTTCAACGGTTTTGGAGTATCTCATTTTCTAGTCGTGTTTGTTGTATATGAGCAACTTTTGCAGGCATATCTTTGTGAAATGTATGGATGTTTTCTTAAACTTTAAGCTCGGTAGATCTTGCGTGCACCTTAATCACTTGTCGTGTCTAAAATGAGCATACTGTATCACGAGTCTAGTTCAGGTATTTATTTTTACATGAATGACAAAGCTTGGTATGGAGTTTCTGCTTTCTGAATCATGTCTTGTAAACCCATGGTAACCTTTATATCAAATAGAAAAACAAGCAAACCAATGTAAAATCAACTAAAACAAATAGATAAACAAGCAAAGCAATGTAAAATCAACTAAAACAATTAAATAAATAGGAAGATAGCTGTTTCTATTTGGTAGCTTATATGAGATTGAGGGAAGTACTTCGGTTACTGTTTCTGCTTCTTCGGAACGGGTAAAAGACTTCCTGTGAAGTTTGCCACTTGGTCCGAGGGATAAAATATATTCCTTGGCATTCCACTGATTTCAACCTCCATAAAAGTCTTATTTTTTCTGTCATAAAGATAGAGAGTGTACAATGCCGTTGGCATCGAAATTCCTATAACAAGCTGATTTGTACCTGTAATAGACTCAAAAAAGTAAGGCTGCACATCAGAAGGGCAGAAAGGCATCAAAATTGTTTCTTCAATCCAATTACCATCTCTACTACTAACACTAGTATTATTAGCAACCTTCTCGCAGCTATCACCATCTTCATCAAATATCCACAACTTGACAATCTTATCGGTCACTTGGTCTGCTAGTGCTATATGTCTCTCCACCTCTAATATATGAACATAGCTGTGTCCGAAGGGGTGTCCTAAATCTTTCAAAAAATCCAAATGCGCGGTACTACGGTCAGGTTGATCCAGGATAAAATTAGGAATGTGTATTGACCTAAACTTTTCGCTTGCAACGTCAAACACAACAATCACTTGAAACGAACTACTAATGTATTCAGTAGGAGGGGATGACTTGTTATTCATACGGAGTGATGTAGGACTAGTATTTCGGCTCAACCAGTATAAAGAGGTACCAACAAAAATACCACCACCCTGGATCCTATAGGGTGGGAATTCATCAATTGTTCTCCATGCAGTATAATTTTTCCTTCCTACTGTCGTAACCTGACAATCTACGTCATCCAATAAATACGCTTCACCTCCTAGGGCTTCAACTTTTATTCGCCATATGCAGATCACTTTGTGTTCCTTAGTGGTAAGGTCGAATCCAAATCCATAAGCTAGTGTCTCGAAGTAGCGGCAAGATGGTATTCGTTCTTCTATTGATGCTATGATCCATGGTGTTTCTTCTTGGGTCATGACATTGCATATGCAAAAAGCAATAGGACCAAGGTAGGAATAGTTATAATAAGAACAGATCAAACCATTAACAGGTTTGAGTACATATTCATATTTATTTAACTGTTTTATCCATCTAATAACAGGTACTGCTTCATTAAATAGATCCACAAAAGCGACACTGCTCTCTGCAAACGTGTATAGCATAACCATGAATATTGTGGACGCAGATGAGCGCGTATTTGTTCTCGATAGATGTAAATCAATAAAATAATTGTCATTACTTATAATCGACTGCCAACCTTTGCTTACAGATTTGAACCTCAGGAGTGACTTCACCGGGAGCCTACTCAGTATCTCAATATATATATTGTCATCAAAATAACCACAAACTTTCAT
>NW_020652874.1:0-719 GCF_003573695.1 Papaver somniferum | reverse complement strand
AATACTCCCAGCTTGATTATCTCTGATAGCGAAGCTGATGACGAAGAATCTGATAGTGATGGAAGTTCTGATGGTGATAAATATTCTGATGCAGATGAAGAAGGAAACAAGTCTGGTGAAGATAATGAGAATTAACCAAGAAATAATCTTTACTTCTTTCTTTGGTTCTTTGTAATACTTGTACACTTATTTCTCCCTTCTGTATATTTGTGTTTCTTTCATTTTGACCTGCGTAAATGAAAACAATTTTTCTTTGCAATACAATTAATCAATATAATTATTAGTTTTTGAGTTTTTGAGTAAATCTCTCATATGGAGACAAATATCATTCTCTAATTTCACGCATTCCCATACTTGTCTCTGTTATTTGAATCCAAATGAGAGATGTCATAAAACTTTTCTTATTTTATAATTTCACAAATTTTTGCGAAGTGGATTTTGTTTCTTTTCAAAATCTCATTCCTATGTAGTCTTATTTTGCCTTCCTAATTAAAGGTCTTATTATGCCACCTCTTGTCATTGCGACAAAATCGAAGGACGTCCTTGTATTTTCATACAAAAACCCATTGATCTTGTGTTAACTTTTTCTTTTGTATTATGCCCTCTTCAGGAATATTGCGACAATATGACAGGCCTAAATATTCTTGCGAAAAATAAAGCCCCATGACATTGCCGTCTTGCGACGAAATCGCAGGACGTCTTCGCACTTTCATGCGAAA
>NW_020652873.1:0-318 GCF_003573695.1 Papaver somniferum | reverse complement strand
CTGTATACGGTAATCTTGCAACCTGAGTTCAATAATAGGTTATAGTTTCATCCAATTTGATATATTTGACACCTCAAACCTCACTTGGACGAGAACATCGGGTCTGTATATGGTAATCTTGCAACCTAAATTCAGTAATAGGTTGCAGTTTCATCCAATCTGATATATTTCACACCTCAAACCTCACTTGGACGAGAACATCGGGTCTGTATACGGTAATCTTCCAACCTGAGTTCAATAATAGGGTACAGTTTCATCCAATCTGATATATTTGACACCTCAAACCTCACCTGGATGAGAACATCGGGTCTGTATATG
>NW_020652872.1:0-1760 GCF_003573695.1 Papaver somniferum | reverse complement strand
TTTTTTTTGAGGAGTTTGGAACTCAGGTCAAGGATATAATCACCCAATTCCTTTATCACTCTGACATCCGGCAACTAGCGCCATGCATGCCCATGAGTCCATTATTAGTTTTGCCTATACAAACTCGTTCAGTCACCATCATTTTAGCTCTTTTTTGCATCACAAAATTGGTTAAAAAGACCAAAATCAATAATTCCTGGGTGAAACGGACAGTTAGATTTTGATACTGTTTAAATGGACAATAATGTAAAAATAGGCAGGATGTAACCAGTTTCATCGTGCCCATTTTCAAATATTTTTTTTTATTTTTAATTTACACATGATGTATCCAGTTTCATCCTTGCTATTTTTTAAATTTAAGCTAGGATGAAACCAGTTTCATCCTTACTATTTTCTTTTTTAGCCATTTCACCCAAACTATTTTTTACTCGTCCATTTAAACCGTGATTTAAAAATATTTGGACAAATGACCCATTTTCCGTTTTTACATCCACACACTTTAGTCATGGATAGCATTAATTATCTAGGGTGCAGATGGCCTTAACTTTTTCTTTATCTCCCCCACCACTTGAAACAAATGCACTAGAAGACTATTGCATGTGAGAATCGTTTGGATTGACAGATTTTACTGTGGAAAATCCCGGCAGAAAAAAGTGGCTCGACCACACTTCACCACTTGTGCACATTGATTATCCCTGTTATAGAGGGCAGTCCGGACAACAAAGGATCTTCTGGATCTCCTCTCGTCATTTTTGCACATTTATGTCGGCATATATTCGTGGTTGATCATGTGCGTACAGGGGACCGGCCATTATAATTTGGTAGACATGTGAAACATGCATGAGCACGGAACGGAGTAAATAAAGACTTCAGTTCGATAAATTCAAACCTACAGTCCTAGGGACGGTATCAGGGGTGGCTTACCTGGGCCGAAGCCTACCCCAAAATTTCCATGTAATTTTCAGCATTTGTGAAATTTAGTGCAGGTATAATTTTCAATTAGCCCATTAGGAACATATGATTCTATGGATCTATGCAGACGTAATAATCCAAAAAGATGGAAATACGGTCCCACATGGATTAGCCTTTCATAATATCATCTCAGCCTTAAGAAAAAGACACGTATTTATGTTGTTTTTTTAAAATCAGGTATTAAAATGGATGCCCTATCGATAGTGTCAGAACTCTCAACCTCGAGAGTGATGGTCTTTCCAGTCAAAGTTTTGACAAATATTTGCATTGGAATCTGCAGTAAAATTAACAACTAATTAGAAATCCTTCATATTTGCATTGGCATCTGCAGTAAAATATTTGCAGAGACTGATCTTCGCTGGCAAGCAGCTTGAAGATGGGAGAACCCTTGCTGACTACAACATCCAGAAGGAATCTACACTTCATCTTGTTTTACGTCTACGTGGTGGTATGCATATCTTTGTTAAAACTTTAACTGGCAAGACAATCACTCTCGAGGTTGAAAGCTCCGACACTATTGACAATGTGAAAGCAAAAATCCAAGACAAGGAGGGAATTCCTCCAGACCAACAACGTTTGATTTTTGCTGGGAAACAACTTGAAGATGGCAAGACTTTGGCTGATTACAACATTCAGAAGGAATCCACCTTGCACTTGGTTCTTCGACTAAGAGGTGGAATGCAGATCTTTGTGAAAACTTTAACTGGCAAGACAATCACTCTCGAGGTTGAAAGCTCGGACACCATCGACAATGTGAAAGCAAAAATCCAAGACAAGGAGGGAATTCC
>NW_020652871.1:0-620 GCF_003573695.1 Papaver somniferum | reverse complement strand
CCGTACCTAATACGCACAGTTTTTCCTCATGGAGCTGTAGAGCTGGAGGATGTCTCCAACAAGAACGTTTTCAAAGTCAACGGGCAGAGATTAAAGCCATTCCTTGAGCCATTTCCACCCGACATTGAAACAACCAACCTGGAGGACCCAGTCTATGTGGACTAAACTGGTCCACTCTTTCCCTAAATAACCAAAAAAAGTTTTCCAAATTTTTCCCTAAAAACCAAAATCTTTCGTTTTCCCATCAAAACCAAATGTTTCCCAACAAAACCAATTTTTTTCCAAAAAGACCAATCCCATTAAAAACCAAATTTTCTTGTAGATAATGTGTTAGTTAAATTTCCCTTTGTGTATATTTTGTGCTCATCCATTGTGACTCCTAATATGATGGATTTTTGCCTTGAATAACGGAGTTTTAATCGAGCTGCCACCGTACAATCGGGTATTCTCTCTCCTTTTACTCTACTCAGCATGTTCCTCTTCATATATTGTTTTATAATTCTTTCCATATTTTGAAACATTGAGGACAATGTTTAGTTTAGGTTTGGGGGTATAGAGTAGATACCATGATAATTTGCCATAATTGAAAAACGAACTCCTTCTTCTTTTTGAAAAAAAAT
>NW_020652870.1:0-263 GCF_003573695.1 Papaver somniferum | reverse complement strand
TCGGGTCTGTATATGGTAATCTTGCAACATGAGTTCAGTATTAGGTTGCAGTTTCATCCAATCTGATATATCTCACACCTGAAATCCCACCTGGACGAGAACATCGGGTCTGTATATGGTAATCTTGGAACATGAGTTCAGTATTAGGTTGCAGTTTAATCTAATCTGATATATTTCACACCTGAAATCCCACCTGGACGAGAACATCGGGTATGTATATGGTAATCTTGGAACATGAGTTCAGTAATAGGTTGCAGTTTCAT
>NW_020652869.1:0-400 GCF_003573695.1 Papaver somniferum | reverse complement strand
AATCTGATATATTTCACATCTCAAACCTCACCCGGACGAGAACATCGGGTCTGTATATGGTAATCTTGCAACCTGAGTTCAGTAATAGGTTGCAGTTTCATCCAATCTGATATATTTCACACCTCAAGTCCCACCTGGACGAGAACATCGGGTCTGAATATGCTAATCTCGCAACTTGAGTTCAGTAATATGTTGCAGTTTCATCCAATCCAATATATTTCACACCCCAAACCCCACCGGGACGAGAAAATCGGGTCTGTATATGGTAATCTTGCAACCTGAGTTCAGTAATAGGTTGCAGTTTCATTCGATCTAATATATTTCACACCTCAAACCTCACCTGGACGAGAACATCGGGTCTGTATATGGTAATCTTGCAACCTGAGTTCAGTAATAGGTT
>NW_020652868.1:0-447 GCF_003573695.1 Papaver somniferum | reverse complement strand
CGGGTCTGTATATGGTAATCTTGCAACTTGAGTTCAGTAATAGGTTGCAATTTCATCCAATATGATATATTTGATACCTTTAATCTCGCCGGGACGAGAACATCGGGTCTATATATGGTAATCTTGCAACCTAAGTTCATCAATAGATTGCAGTTTCATCCAATGTGATATACTTGACACCTCTAACCTCGCCGGGACGAGAACATCGGGTCTGTATATGGTAATCTTGTAACCTAAATTCAGTAATAGGTTCTAGTTTCATCCAATCTGATATATTTGACACCTCTAACCTGGCCGAGACGAGAACACCGGGTCTGTACATGATAATCTTGCAGCCTGAGTTCAGTAATAGGTTGCAGTTTCATCCAATATGATATATTTGACACCTCTAACCTGGCCGAGACGAGAACGCCGGGTCTGTATATGATAATCTTGCAGCCTGAGTTC
>NW_020652867.1:0-304 GCF_003573695.1 Papaver somniferum | reverse complement strand
TCGCCCGGACCAGAACATCGGGTCTAGTATATGATAATCTTGCAACCTGAGTTCAGTGATAGGTGGTAGTTTCATCCAATCTGATATATTTGACACCTCGAACCTAGCCTGGACCAGAACATCGGGTTTGTATATGGTAATCTTGCAACCTGATTTAAGTAAAAGGTTGCAGTTTCATCCAATCTGATATATTTGACACATCGAACCTGGCCCGAACGAGAACATCGGGTTTGTATATGGTAATCTTGCAACCTGAGTTAAGTGATAGGTTGCAGTTTCATCCAATCTGATATATTTGACACCT
>NW_020652866.1:0-434 GCF_003573695.1 Papaver somniferum | reverse complement strand
CGAACCTCGCCCGGCCCAGAACACTGGGTCTGTATATGGTAATCTGTCAACCTGAGTTAAGTGATAGGTTGCAGTTTCATCCAATCTGATATATTTGACACCTCGAACATGCACGGACCAGAACACCGGGTCTGTATATGGTAATGTTGCAACCTGAATTAAGTGATAGGTTGCAGTTTCATCCAATCTGATATTTTTGACACCTCGAACCTGGCCCAGACGAGAACATCGGGTCTATATATGCTAATCTTGCTACCTGAGTTAAGTGATAGGTTGCAGTTTCATCCAATCTGATATATTTGACACCTCGAACCTCGCCCGGACCAGAACATCGGGTCTAGTATATGGTAATCTTGCAACCTGAGTTAAGTGATAGGTTGCAGTTTCATCCAATCTGATATATTTGACACCTCGAACCTGGCTCGGACCAGAAC
>NW_020652865.1:0-257 GCF_003573695.1 Papaver somniferum | reverse complement strand
TGTATATGGTAATCTTGCAACCTGAGTTAAGTGATAGGTTGCAGTTTCATCTAACCTGATATATTTGACACCTCGAACCTGGCCCAGACGAGAACATCGGGTCTAGTATATGGTAATCTTGTAACCTAACTTAAGTGATGGGTTGCAGTTTCATCCAATCTGATACATTTGACACCTCAAACCTTGTCCGGACGAGAACATTGGGTCTGTATATGGTAATCTTGCAACCTGAGTTAAGTGATAGGTTTCAGTTTCAT
>NW_020652864.1:0-279 GCF_003573695.1 Papaver somniferum | reverse complement strand
CTGGAATGTTAGAAATTGTTTAAAACATCTAATAATATATACAAAAACTGGTACATTTAAGAGGATGGTTCAAAAGAATACACAGAAGTATAGGTGAATGCTTAGTTTCATAGTACGCTTGTTATCAATAACTCATAGTCCTCTAAAGTTAAAGAATTAATAGATGTCTCCTGGAACGATAGAAACTGTTTAAAACATCTAATAATATACAAAAACTTGTACATTTAAGAGGATGTTTCAAAAGAATACACATAAGTATAGGTGAATGCTTAGTTTCAT
>NW_020652863.1:0-819 GCF_003573695.1 Papaver somniferum | reverse complement strand
CACTGCATGACTGATGTATGGTCGTGTAATAGTAAGATAGTTAAGATTTCCCACCATTTGAGGATATAACGTAGGATTGGAAAATTACACTTTTCCCTTAAATTCCTTGCATATTTCATAGCTTTTCGCTTCAATATTTTCTTAGTTTCAATTACAACAGAATCAGAATCCCATATGAATACATCAGAGTCTTTACTCTTCCACACCAGTTATGTTGTGTTAATTATGTTGATTTTTACATACCTTCAGTTGTAATTGAGAATTGCAATTGTCTTTGAATCATTTTTTATTGTCCAGTAGACAATTTCTAATACTATGATTTTCTTCTCCATAGGAAATACAACCATGTGTTGATAGAAGCTCGATTGGAAGTGCAAAAGTATGGGAAGAAGCTTAGTCAAATCACTCAAAGTAGTCGCATGTTAGATTCAAGCATTTGAGAAACAACCTTCCATTAGTTTCATCTGTTTTATACCTTAACAAATATCTCACTCCATTACAAGGTTCATGTTTGGTCCTTGAATAAACCCAAGGATATGCCTTTGTTTCTTGATCTTCTTCTTTTTCACACACTAAACACACCATTAAATATCTCCTACTACTTGAGCTTGCTTAATTATTCATAACACCACCAATGTTTCATATCTTAAAAGTATTTTGTTGTGGTGGATGATACAATTTTTGAAGAAGAAGATAAGATGAAAGAGATGGTGGGGTCCATTCATGAAGTTCCATGTATAAAATGCTGGGTGCCTTAACGGATGAAGTGTACCGAGAAAATGTCATGACTACCCTTATTGCTAAGTTATTACTAAATTA
>NW_020652862.1:0-419 GCF_003573695.1 Papaver somniferum | reverse complement strand
GAACTGAACCTAGGGTTTTGTAATTGAGATTTGTAATAATTCTGAATCTTCTGAGAATCTGAATCTAATAATTCTACCTTTAATCTTTTGATTTTTCAGATTTGTAATTAAGACTTGTTCATCAGATTTGCAAGAGTTGATTGATTTGGCTTGGATTTGGTAAGAATTCCATCTTCTTAATTTTTTCTTTTGATTTTTCATTACTTTTGTTAATGAAATTAGGGTGTTAAATAAAATCTGGGTTTTGCTTTAGTTTTGTTGTTTAATGTTTGAAAGATTGAGATCTTATCTAATTGATGTGTGTTTCATTGAATTGTGATGCTATGCTCTGTTTTATGTTACTGAATTTGTGATTTTAGGGTTAGGGTTTTGTTTTTGGATTTGTTTGGATGAGAATTGATCAATTGAATGATGTTGAG
>NW_020652861.1:0-645 GCF_003573695.1 Papaver somniferum | reverse complement strand
AAATTCCTTGATTTCATGGTATTTCTCTCAAATTATGAAAATTCTTTCAAATCATGGAAATAATACACAAAAATTACATAAAATTAGGGAAACGCACGGGACCGGGCCCCAGCCGGCCGACCATGCTCAAAGCCGGTCCCACACACCCTTATTTTATAATTTTAATATTATTTGTTTCCTTGATCCCATGGAAACTCCTTCACTTCAATGAAACTCCTTAATTTCAACAAACTCCTTGATTTCATGATATTTTCATAAAATCATGAAAAATAATATAAAATTAGGAAAAGGCACCATGGGACCGTGGTCACTGGACGACCGACCATGCCTTGGCCTCAGCGGTCCCACGCCTCATCATTCCTTCATTTTATAATTATTTTTCTTCATTTCATGAAGTTTCCTCAGTTTCACAAAACCCTGATTTTGTCATATTTTCTCAAATGGTTGCTCAAACGCACGCCAGAAAATATCAAAATTCTCAAAACTGAGACACAAACGTTTTGACGATGTGATCATGTTACCTTGACCGACCAAGGTTGGCTCTTTGGCTCGCAAGGAGCCGGTCCCACGTATTTTCATGATTTGACCTAATTGCACGTATTAGGTCCAAAACTCCTCCAAATAATTTTGGAATTTTCATAGAGT
>NW_020652860.1:0-604 GCF_003573695.1 Papaver somniferum | reverse complement strand
TCATTCAATGTGAGAGTATTACAGATATGAGCTTCTGCTCGACCTTTTCCTTTTATGCAACCTCTATTGCAGATGAGTTACTCAAAAATAGTTTCTCGACATCCCCTATCCTCTGATAGGAGGTGAACAGGTCTCTGTTTCAACAAACATTCTTGGTGGCTCCAGAGTCCACCTTCTGGTCTCTCACATTGGTTGTTAAAATAACTTCCGACATCATGTCAATGAACTCGTTCTAATTTGTTTCAACTAAATTAGCATTAACTTTCTACTTATTAAGGTTTTATGTTGTCTACACTTTACTACCGTATGGCCCGGAATTTTACAAACATAACAATCACCCTTAATTAAAGTAACGCCGGATTCAGTTTTACGAAACATACCTTTCTTATGAAGACTACGGTTAGAGTTGTGTTTGATATTCCCGCCTTTGTCAGCTTTGGAAGACTTGTGTTCATGCACATGCACCTGGTAGCCATGTTCCTTTTCAATTTCATGTCACAATCTTCATTTATACTCTGACCACGGACACGGTAATTTCACAATCACCTAATACACCACATCTCACAAACCTTAGTTCCAAAACGAAAGATAAAATATGAGTTTT
>NW_020652859.1:970275-988094 GCF_003573695.1 Papaver somniferum | reverse complement strand
TCCCCTAATCTAATTTGTAGAAATGCAAATAAGACATATATAGGGAAGGGACGTTGGCTTGGAGAGTGGTGCAAGATAATTGTGCGGCATGGCTTGCGGCTTTGACGGTGATGCACGATCATTATGCAGCATGGCTTGCAGCTTTGACGGTGTTGCACGATCATTATGCGGCATGGCTTGCGGCTTTGACGGTGTTGCACGATCATTATGCGGCATGGCTTGCGGCTTTGACGGTGTTGCACGATCATTATGCGGCATGGCTTGCGGCTTTGGCATGGCCATTGCAAGATGAACTATATAAAATATTATAATTAGCAAAATAGTTGGGGTCTCTAATTTTTCTAAGACAATTATAAATAAAACTTTCTTTTGGTGGGAAAATAAAAAAGGATCCTTTCGACCCTTCCAATAACCAGAACTCCTACAACTACCACAACCATTCCTTCCCAGGGACAATTGTTTTAAAATTGAAAGCGTTTACATGTGCTTTCCAATTGGCTGAAACAGATAAACTCTTACGGATTCATCAAGCACTTACCATTGTTGGAATAATCTATGTAGTATCTACGCCTAATGAATATGGATAAATAATAAGTTGAAAAATATGAAGATAATGAACAAGGAAAGCGAAGAAACGATTTTATACACCACGAAAAAATAAAAATACAACAAGATAAAGGAATTAAATAGGTGTTCAAGGTGGAGCCACTTATGAATTCTCCTCCAACAACCATCTTCTTCGCACTTTAAGTAAAACGAGTCTTCTCATTTTTAAGAATAATAATCTAGTAAACAGTAGCCATCTTGTACTTATCAGCAACAAGTCTAACAACTTTAACACCACCCATAAATTTTCTACGAATGTTGTCAAAAAAATAAACCCATTCATCAATAATCAAAGGCTTGGCCTTCTCTGCATCATGATAGACCACCCCTACAATCTTAGGACTTTCACTTACACAAGAAGTTGCAGTACTCGAACCAGAACTAGTGCTACAAACAAAATTAGAAAGATAAGTATGCTTCGGAATCACGTCGACGTTAAAATATAAATCTTCATTGTTCATAAGAATAACACGAGCAATTAAACTTTGCAGTTATACATATAGCTCAAACGTATACTCAAACTTTGCAGTTATACATACAAAAACTACTTGATCATTATCCATATAGCTCAAATGTATACTCCAAGGAGACAAAGACCTCCAATGCGTACATGCCAAATGCTTCAATTCATCTACAGTGCTCGAAGTATTAACAAGAAAAGCAGCAGAATGCTCACCATGATTTAAAACAACATGAATAACCTTCTCAGACATAATTGACACCCCTACATATTACAAAAGAAATAATAATAAACATTTGAAGCTTCAAATCACATTTCAGTTTTGAATAACCTAAAACATAAACAGTGTACATGAATGTACACATTTAATCGAAGCCAAAACATCAAATAACTATAAACCTAAATCTTCATCGTTCATAAGAATAAGCTTCAGAATCTTACTGGAACACTTAATTGAATAATTCATAAGTCTACGATCTAATATCAGTTTGATTTCGTATCATGCATCATAAAACAAAAAATCATCACGAGAATCAAAAGCTAAGATATAACAAAAATCAAATCAAGATCATACAAACAATAAGATGTAATAGATCGTATTCATATCATCAACTTATAAACTCAGAAAAACCAAAAAATCAGAAGAAAAAAAAACCTAAAAATTAGATGTAACAGATCGTACAACTAAAACAAAACTAACCTGAGGTTGAATTCTACTGCAGAAACGATCAAATCCAATCTAACCTCTATGAATCTGCTAAATCACCTCCGAAATTTATATCTGGATCGATCTACCTCAAAATTTGTAATGAATCCAAATCTGAGATCAAAAAAATCAATTTCATAATACTTTCAAACTAATTCAAATCGATCTCATAATACTTTCAAACTATATCTGGAGAAACGATTGAAATCTGATTCATCGCTCTCTCTCTGTCTCGCTCTCTCTCAATCTCAGATAAAAAAAATAAACAAATTCAAAAAGCATTGTTTACATATAGAATCGATGGAAGGTCAGTTCTGATATCAAAAATAATCGAAAATCGTTGGAATGGTCCAAATTTGGACTAACTCGTCAAGATTTGGACGAGACTGTGAAACACGAGCCGTTTTTAGATTAAAGCGTCATAGGCTTTGGTTGGAAGGACTAGAGCGTCCAAAGTCCACTAAAAATGGGACTAAATGTTAATTTCTACTACAGATTTTTTTTAACGTGTTTCATGACAATTAGGTGGCAACCGTCGTTCCCAAAAGAAAAAGGTTCACCACTCTATTTTTACGAGTTTAGCATTGGAGAATGGAGATGCTCTTAACCTTAGCATGGTCCCAAAAAAATCACTCCCACCGATAGAGAGATTGGGTTGGGACATGACATGGGTTTAATTGAATAGTAAAATCACAAATTAGCCCATTAAGGTCAAATCTCTAACTATGTTTTAGGGCATACAAGAAAACTTTGGGGCATACAAAATGATTACCCTAACTAGGATGTGGTGATAAGGGGTATTCAAGAAAGGTAAATTACTTAGTTGTCCTTAATGAATTTATTAATTTACCCTAACTAGGATGTAGTATTATTTATTTTGTCATTTAAATTTTTTTGAAAAAAAAATATTGTTATAACTTTTTTTTTTAATTATTTTTTTTAAAAGTAAAAAGAGAATAATTTAAAAAAATAAAATTAAAATATTTAAAAAGAAAAATAGTAGAAAAAAATATTTTTTTTATTCTAATAATTAGAAAAACAACTAAAATAAAATAAAATAAATATCTTTATTTAAATATTTAATCTTCTTAAAATATTTTAAAAAGATTCAAAATAGACAATTACAAACTTTTGGTGGGCAACCTAGCAACAAGCCGGGCACCAAAACCTTTTTGAATAACAATGCCTAATCTATGAAAAATAAAACTACCAAAACCACTACTAACGTCCCTGCTAGCTAAACAATTCTTCAGACACTTGAAAAAACACAAAATATCATCCCCAAGTTCCCCTAAAGTAGAGAAAGCTAAAACACCTAAACCATAGCCATGAGATACACACTTGTCCAAGTACTTAGTGTGTTTTCGCGAAACATCACTAGATATATCTTTGCCTGGAACAAAAGAGCGAGTGCCTTCACCCGTGAAAGGAGAAACCCCTGTAACATCCATGCAAACATCTTGACCATTCTCCCAGTTAGGAATGAAGATATCAGCAGGCCACAAATCTTTTCCATCATCCAACAGAAATCCTAGGGAAACTTCCTTACGCGCAGGTACACCAGCCTTATAACAAATGTCAGTGACTATATCGCGTACAAAGTCATGTTGAGACTTAGGTCCAACATCCTTGGCACAATAAAGCGTGTGGTCTCCAAATATATCCATAGGGATGTTGCAACTTGAGCATAAATTATTCTCAACAAACAGTAGGATACCCAAGCGGTAACAAAGAACAACTCTAAACTGTCTCGGCCAGGTGCATTGATTAAGCCCACTAATAGGTACAACCAATAAATAATCTTGTGCATGCTTAACTCTGTTGCACTGCCACAGAATGGAATCTCTTACAGACATAGAAAATTGGTCGCGGATTTTCTTCTTAATTGCGTCAAAGTAAGTAACCGTCACGGAGTGCATGTAAGGGAGGCAGTATCGTCGACACAATAAGAAGAAGCTAGTCCACATACCTGAATAAAGTTCTGAAGAGCCAACTGTTAAGTAGAACTTTTGTTTGTTGAGGATAAGTCATCAAGGATCAACTTTTGCACCGCAGCCGTCTGACTCTGAGAAGTGAGATACTAAAAAAAAATTTAATCTTTTTAAAATACTTAATTAGTAAAAAATCTAAAAAAATCTAAATTTAAAAATAATATAAAAATAAGGGCAGTTTTGACATTAACCAAAATATATGGATAAATGGCTTTTAAGATTACCATCTCATAACCGGTTTTTGTCTTTATATGATATGCCCTAAAACATGGTTCAAAATCTCAGCATATTTGAAGAAAATTTGGTTCATGTGATTGGAAATTCTCCAACTGCATCTCTACTTGTTCATTGTTTTCTTTCGACAATAAGTGATGGATTTGGTTGTGTCAGCATATGCCAAAATAAACTTACTAAGCTCTGCCAAATTTAGGGGATTAAATATCAGGGTGTCAAGATAACAGATTACAAGATCATGAAGAAAAACTGGACAATAAATAGATTAACATCTAAAGGACATTGAAAATATCATTAGTGCTGCAGCCTCCTTTTAGAATATGTAAAAGTATGTAGTACAAGGTGATAAGAATAACGAAAAACTACAGTTGGACGAAAATATAACTATACTTGATAGATAAAACAAAAAAATGATACACTCTTCAAATTTTCCAACTATTCAGTACCATAAGAAAACACTTACTGTTCTTATAAATGCTGCAATAATTCTTAAAGAAAAGGAAATCAACTAAGAATCAGAAGGGAATCTTGAATCCTATTTTCTACATTTCTCAGCCAAATATTGAAGAGCAATCTTGGCTACCCGCCAGCATAATGAACAAGAGGTATTCGTGGAAGTGTCTGAATAGTTAGAGGAGGAAGAGAATATGTCGATCTGTGAGCAGAGAGAGGAGATGGATTTTTTAAGCTTGATACTGGAGTTTTGAAGAGATGTGATGAAGAAGAAGAAGCCTCGGCAGCAGCAGCAGTTTTTTTACCTCCTACTCCTGTCATTTTGGGAGTGGTGCAGCCAGCAAGATGCATCGGTCTTTTAGGAAGAGGAGTACGAGATCTGTGAGTAGTGGAGATAAGAGGAGAGAGATCTCTTGGTGTAGACTTGGGAGTGTTGAAAAGAGATGAGGAAGATGAAGAAGCCTCACCATCACCAGCAACATCTTTCTTACGAGTAACAACACAGGCATTAACTGTGGCTGCAATACTTTACTGAGTGACGCACCGACTCTAGAGAAGGAGATATGTTGACCACCATCAAAGTTTTTGAGTCCCCCTCGAGACAAGGCTGTTAAGAAACGATTAATAAACAAAATAAAGAAGAAATAAGCATCCGACAACAATAAGAATAGTTATTATTCATCGTCATTGTAACAAAATCAAACAAGGGATCCTTGTTTACCTGGAGAAGGTGTGTAAGTAGTGATTCTCTGTAGGGTACGTGTGTATTCTTCTATACAAGCGCTTGAATGACACCAGTGAAAGCGGATAAACTTTTGTTTATCGCCTGTTCATTAAGAATTCCAAAAATTAGTCTCAATACGTGATGACATATGTAAACCACAGGGAAAAAAAAGTTTGATAATATAAGCACCTTTGCTTCTTCTGCACGGTCCCTAATTGCGCCGCTCTCTTTGAGGTTTTCGTTGCCGGCTAAATCTATCATATTCAGGAAGCCGTGCACTTGGGAACTCTGATTAGAAAAAAAAAAAACCGGGCATGAGGGTGCTGAACTGCTGATAACTATTAAATAATAAAAACATTCAGAGAAATATACTTACCTCGGTAACTCGAGATATGTTGAGGGTCAAGACAAGATGACTTCTTGAGGATTGTTCATTCATCAATGTATGTTCCGTACATCTGAAAGAAACAACAAAAACATTTTGAAACTGAAGACCACTGCTGTTGTCGCACAGCTTGTAAAGGAATATACCTCCTTTCGGAAACCTGTTTCAGAAGGGAGATAAATTGTTCTGGCCCATAAATATCTTCTTCAGCGAGGTGGGGAACTACTGCTTTTCCATCTTTGCCATGACTAATTATGTACTTCTTTTGCTCGCCACTTTTCGGATCCAGCAGATCATGGATTTGTTCCTTGTATATTTCCAGCACCGTTACCTTCAAAACAAAAGAAGAAAATAACATCAGAGACACCAGCATTCCCAAATCCAAACAAATAGAAAAAGCAAATACAAGAAAGAATCACTTCAAACCTTGAGGTTATACTTCCATCCCTTGGTCTTTACAGACTGGAAGTATTGAAATATCTGCTCCACTGAACGAGGTATTATTCCTTTTTCTTCTTTATCTTTCTGATCTAAGCCACCAATCATGGTGTATGTTTTACCAGAACCAGTCTGGCCATACGCGAATATGCAGACCTATAAGCACAAAGAATACATGACACAGAGGATATCACATTGTACCAATTGACACCGAAATGAATAATGCCAGAGACATCTAACTGAGAGATTGCAAACCATGATAATAGTAAAGAAACCCCTGAAGGAAAGAACATCACCTTCTTCCCGTCAAGCGCACTCTGCACCAACTCAGATACATCCACAAAAATATCTTCTTGTTTTGCCTTGGGATCGAATACTCTGTCGAACGCAAATTTATGCAAATAACCTGATGACAACAGAAGATTGCCATGCTGAGAACAATTTATCTCCCTTCTGAAACAGGTTTCCGAAAGGAGGTATATTCCTTTACAAGCTGTGCGACAACAGCAGTGGTCTTCAGTTTCAAAATGTTTTTGTTGTTTCTTTCAGATGTACGGAACATACATTGATGAATGAACAATCCTCACGAAGTCATCTTGTCTTGACCCTCAACATATCTCGAGTTACCGTGGTAAGTATATTTCTCTGAATGTTTTTATTTTTTTATTTTACAGTTATCAGCAGTTCAGCACCCTCATGCCCGGTTTTTTTTTTTCTAATCAGAGTTCCCAAGTGCACGGCTTCCTGAATATGATAGATTTAGCCAGCAACGAAAACCTCAAAGAGAGCGGCGCAATTGGGGACCGTGCAGAAGAAGCAAAGGTGCTTATATTATCAAACTTTTTTCCCTATTATTTACATATATCATCACGTATTGAGACTAATTTTTGGAATTCTTAATGAACAGGCGATAAACAAAAGTTTATCCGCTTTCACTGGTGTCATTCAAGCGCTTGTACAGAAGAATACACACGTACCCTACAGAGAATCACTACTTACACACCTTCTCCAGGTAAACAAGGATCCCTTGTTTGATTTTGGTACAATGACGATGAATAATAACTATTCTTATTGTTGTCGGATGCTTATTTCTTCTTCATTTTGTTTATTAATCGTTTCTTAACAGCCTTGTCTCGAGGGGGACTCAAAAACTTTGATGGTGGTCAACATATCTCCTTCTCTAGAGTCGGTGCGTCACTCAGTAAAGTCTCTTAAGTTTGCAGCCACAGTTAATGCCTGTGTTGTTACTCGTAAGAAAGATGTTGCTGGTGATGGTGAGGCTTCTTCATCTTCTTCATCTCTTTTCAACACTCCCAAGTCTACACCAAGAGATCTCTCTCCTCTTATCTCCACTACTCACAGATCTCGTCCTCCTCTTCCTAAAAGACCGATGCATCTTGTTGGCTGCACCACTCCCAAAATGACAGGAGTAGGAGGTAAAAAAACTGTTGCGGCTGCCGAGGCTTCTTCTTCTTCATCACATCTCTTCAAACCTCCAGTATCAAGCTTAAAAAATCCATCTCCTCTCTCTGCTCACAGATCGACATATTCTCTTCCTCCTCTAACTATTCAGACACTTCCACAAATACCTCTTGTTCATTATGCTGGCGGGTAGCCAAGATTGCTCTTCAATATTTGGCTGAGAAATGTAGAAAATAGGATTCAAGATTCCCTTCTGATTCTTAGTTGATTTCCTTTTCTTTAAGAATTATTGCAGCATTTATAAGAACAGTAAGTGTTTTCTTATGGTACTGAATAGTTGGAAAATTTGAAGAGTGTATCATTTTTTTGTTTTATCTATCAAGTATAGTTATATTTTCGTCCAACTGTAGTTTTTCGTTATTCTTATCACCTTGTACTACATACTTTTACATATTCTAAAAGGAGGCTGCAGCTCTAGTTATATTTCCAATGTCCTTTAGATGTTAATCTATTTATTGTCCAGTTTTTCTTTATGATCTTGTAATCTGTTATCTTGACACCCTGATATTTAATCCCCTAAATTTGGCAGAGCTTAGTAAGTTTATTTTGGCATATGCTGACACAACCAAATCCATCACTTATTGTCGAAAGAAAACAATGAACAAGTAGAGATGCAGTTGGAGAATTTCCAATCACATGAACCAAATTTTCTTCAAATATGCTGAGATTTTGAACCATGTTTTAGGGCATATCATATAAAGACAAAAACCGGTTATGAGATGGTAATCTGAGAAAAAAAAAAGATGCTTGATGGCATACCATTTTTGGACAAATGGATGGCGTGGCCTTTCTCTTCCACTGATTTGGGATATGAGATTTTTATTTGTTTACCATCATCATGTACAGGAGGTCGTACCCTGCAGAAAACACGAATGTTTCCTTTGAGTTCCTGCAGTTCAATTGCAGATCTACGGTTAGTACAAAAAAAGTGTGAAATCAAATAAAATTATAAGAACCATATTGAAATAAGTAATGTTACCAATATCTTGTTTTGAAGCTTTATTCTTAGCTTCTCTGCCTCAACAAGCTTTTCTTTGAGGGTGTCCACAAGCTTATTTCGTGACTCCAGTTCAGACTGTACCTCCATATTCTTCTTGGAAGATACCTAAAATTGGAAAGAGTCATAAGCATCAGCCACAGTGAAAAACAAAATGCTAGGAAAAGCTGACAGGATTTCCATGTGTCAATTTGAAATACCATGAATCTGTTTCCTCTGGCAAAAAGAAACTTAGACATCCTAGTAATCCAATGGTCCCTAGCAGCATGTTCAAATTTGGACTATAAGAACGCTATTTGGACTGATATGATTGGAGGCCACCCTCCTTTTGCAGTACTCACAACAAATAGGGATGATGACTTACATCCTTGGCCATATCTCTAAAAAAAAATTAAGGTTGGAATTTAGGGCAGGTAGGAGAGGGAAATTTATCAGTATTTTTAAACTACGCAATTGCCGAACCTAAAAAAAATCAGAAAAGGAGGTTGCCATGTCATTAGATAGTAACAATGCAACATCGGGGGAGAAGCGATTATAGTTTGAGATCAAAAACAATACTTGTTCTTGTTGAGTTCATATCTTGATAGATGGATTACAAGATTCGTAATTATTGGAATCCGGATCCTGATAATTCAGACACAACTAGATTGATCTTGATACAAAACTGTTCAACATGTTTAATATTTTTAATACCTTAATACCTTGAAATATTTTTCAGTACTTTTTAACATGTTCAGTAGTGATAAATTCTTAACGCTAGTTGTCATTATCTGACATAACAAAAACGAAACGACCATAAACCATATCTATTTTATCATGCTAGCCTTATATTTCTTATGACTTGAGCAAATTTACCTGCAATTTTCCTCTGACATCAGCTAGATCACGCTCCAATGTCTTAATCAGTAAATTTTTCGACTCCTGCAATAGAAGTATTCAGATTTTGGTAAACCTTCATACTCAATACTTACAGGAAATGATGGCTACCAAATACAATTTCAATTGGACTTTGATTTTACTGACAATTTGTCTACCTGTACAGATGATTCGCCATTGTACTTGACAGCATATGATAAACTGTTAACTTGTAACAGCAAGCGGTCTCGATCTTGAGCCATCTCTAGTAATTTTTGTTTCAGCTCTTCCAACTCTGTCCTCAGACTCATAGCTTCAGGACAAATGGATTCCCTCGCCTCAGTAAAAGAAGTAGAGGTAGAGGCCTGTGGAAACAAACAATACACATTGGTTTAGAAAAACAAGTCTGTGGACACAAACAATATGATAAGAACCTTGCCGGGAGGGGAAAATACTCGTTGGTTTAAAAAAAAAGATACAAATGAACAAATCAAAAGGTAGTAACTTACCTTATCAGCAGCACATTTGCTCTTACATTGGTGCTGACAAACCACATTTTCTGATTTGTCTCTAGCACGGAACATGTAAACATCAAAAACAAATCTGTCTATTTGGTTGAAGACCACGGCATCACCAACCCGTAAGTCATGGTTCTTGACAAAACCAGACCATCCACCTTGAAAACTTTTAGATTTGTACTTATACTTGACTATATACTTTCCACCTTCTTCATCTTTAAGTGTGACAATCTCTTCGTGTGTGACCGTCTCTTCGTCTTTTTGTGTGACCGTCTCTTCGTTTTGTTGTGTGACCGTCTCTTCGTTTGGTCGTGTGATCGTCTCTTGGAAATGCTTTGGTATAGGCTGAAACCAAAAATAAACAATCAGAAAAAACAAAAAATTTAACTACTAAGTTTAAACCAATAGTATATTTTTGACTTACAAAAGTTGAGCGTGTCACCAAATGAGTTCGCTCTAGCGCCTTACAAAAACAGCTTTCTATAAAGTCAGGTAGCGATTTCATGAATTTAGTGGCACGGTCCAGTGCATCTATTTCTTGTTGGGTAGGAACTCTCTTTGCTCTTACAACAGAGAAACAACAACAAGAAGAAAATCAGAACCAGTATAAACACCCTTAAGATGACTGAATCACCAGTCTCCATAGGACAGCTAATGGAATATGAGACCACCTGAGATGGAGATCAACATCTCAAGTTTTTTTCTATGGTAATGACAAATGGAAACATGGTAATGACAAATGGAAACATAACAGGCTTGCTCCAATTTATCAAGGAGAGAATTTTTGCTAAAATAACATTTCTTAGCAATTAAACAGATCACTAAGCAATCAGATTAACTAAAGACACGCCCAAGATGAGAGGATTATAATTATGCACAGAACAAAAATGAAATTACCATAACTTCAAATCCTAATCTATGCTTCTGCTGTTGAGTTTGTTCATACTCACACAACATTAGGATATCTCCTCTCGTCTAGTTTGGTACTCTCTTTAAGCCAATACTCCAACCAAATTGAAAAAAGCATACACACAGATAGCAACAAAAAAAAAAAAAAAACTTATTACCGCCCTGACAAAAATACAACAAGCAACACGAAAACGCAAGTCCAAAACTAGCCTATACAAAATGCAACCTTAAATGTTTGACGATATCTATGGGGCGCATTATCATGCCATGTAGCCTGTAGGGTATAACACATTAGATCCAATTCAATTCAGGATCAGTAATGATTAAACTCAAAACAATCAGCTAAATTACAAAAATCTCATTTTGGATTGAACTAAACACCGTGGGAGTTTTCAACCTAAACCTGATTTGTGCAGCGTAGCAACTTTGAAGATAGGTTAGAACAAAGACAAAGCAGAATCGACCTAGAATCAGCCCAATTAAACAATGTATGAGAAGAAATTATCAAAATTAACCCAAACCCAACATAGACATTCAAATCAAGATCAATTAATATGAAACAAAACCATATTATAACAATCCATTAATGAAGCCATTCCCGTTATCAAACTGTAGAGAGGTTTGAAAACCCAAATTAGAATTTACCTAACATCAATCCTTCAACTAACATATGCATTTCAATGTATTCCCCCTTACATCACATGCCAACCCATTCTATTTACAAGTCTTCATACGTAACATTTATGCAAAAAAGATAGGCGGACCGAGAGAGAAATCCCCCCAAGACATTATGCCCATATCTGGGTATCACTTATCCAGTTTTGGGAGAGTTTTTCTCTCGGTTTGTTTAGAAGGATCTTTCCTTAAACTTCCGCTACAACATGCTGACTATACCAGCTTCCACCTATGCATTGTTAACTAGACAAAGAGATTTTGAGACTCACCTCTTCAACTAAAACTTCAACTACCTTCCTTTCTTCCTTCAAAGTTTAAGAAATAGAAGCGTGCATAAAAGTTTAAGAACCAATATATCATTGTTATGAATCTCCTTTTGCCAAAATTACATTTCTTAGCAATTAAACAGATCACTAAGCAATCAGATAAACTAGAAACATGCCCAGCAAGATGGGAAGAATATAATTATGCACAGAACAAACCTGAAATTACCATAACTTCAAATCCCGATCTATTCTTCTGCTTTTGAGTTTGTTCATACTCACACAGCATTAGGATATCTCCTTTCATCTAGTTTGGTACTCTTTTCTCGAGATATCAAAACAAACTCATAAAAATAACCCAATACTGAAACTTGTAATCAAAATCCCCAACCACTGTTTTCTAAAAAACAATTCAAGGAAGATATAAACAAAACAATACAAACTCCGTAGATAACAACACCCATTAATTCATCCACCTTCACTCATCCAAACTTTTTGTCAAACACTCAAGGATCTCTAATTCATCAATCAAAACCCTAAAACCATGGTTCTCTAAGAACAACCTGAGGAATGATGGAATCATTAAGGCTTCACATCTTCCTAGCATTTGTTAGTTAGGTCTTTTCCTCTTTTTACAACTCAATATTCACCTTTCTAGGGTTTATGAGATTGGGTACTTCGTTTCCAGTGTTTCGAATTGTGAAACGGTTTTCAGAAAATCATGCGATTCATTCATCCACATTGTTATCTAGTTCAAGAATCAATACATAAATTAGGGCCAGGGTTTTCTCAGTTTCTGCAAGTAAAATTTCGATGAAGTTCACGAATTAACAAGTAATTTCAAGCAGAAAAAGAAAAACCCTGATATAAAAAGAGAGGGAGGGAGAGAAAGAGAACTGACCTGGGTTTGAGTTGCTGATCCTGGAGCGACTTGTCTAGGGTTCCAGAGGGATACGATGAGACCTATTTTCTGAATTTTGAGTTTCAGTTCTCGTTTTTCTTCGTTTTTTATTAATCTAACCGTCCCCAGATTACATATACGGTCAAATGACGAAAATAGCCTTTGTGCAAACGCACCGAGGTCCGTAGGCTCTTGTTCGCTAGCAACGACGCGACGATTAGAGAGTACCTGTAGTTAGGTTGGGCGTTCAGATTGAAGTTGACATATTTTTATCCTAATTGGGGGCAGCACTACAGGACAAAAAAGAATTATGAAATAGTAAATATGGGTTATTCCTATCCATTTTTTTAAAATGGCTAAATTACCCCTAAATGACTAGTGTTAATGATTAGTTAAATTAAGTTAATTAGTTTGTTTAAGTTAAAATCAGATTTAAAAGTTAAAATTTTGGGGGTGGGGGGTGGGTGTTGAGAAGAAGAAGGGTATGTGTCAACTTCTGTTAGCTTTGTTTGTCTTAGTACTGAGATAGTGGTATGTTTGTATTTCATTGTGGAATCATTTCATATAACAGTTGTACACTGATTATATTAATATTGCTGCTTTCAGTCGAAGGTCCAGTTGGATTACGACCATTGCCAATCAGCCATTATCACTGTTACCCATCAATTGTCTCACATTCATTGCGCCCTTCACACCCATTTCCACATAACCAATGTCATGCACATTGCCACATACCTATTGCCACACCTATTGTCGCACACCCGTCAAACGATGTGCGGTGAAGTGGTGAAACACCTATTGCCACATACCCATTGATGCACACCCATTGCCACACCTATTGTCGCACA
The DNA here is from genome assembly GCF_003573695.1 of Papaver somniferum. Classification (NCBI taxonomy): domain Eukaryota; kingdom Viridiplantae; phylum Streptophyta; class Magnoliopsida; order Ranunculales; family Papaveraceae; genus Papaver; species Papaver somniferum. The sequence goes on along the minus strand of NW_020652859.1, from coordinate 974,649 downwards.
CCCATTGCCTCACACCCTTAAAACGGTGTGTGGTGACACGGTGTGTGATGAAGTGGTGAACACCCATTGCCGCATACCCATTGCCGCACACCCGTGAAACGGTGTGAGGTGAAAAGGTGTGTGATGAAAAGTATGCGGTGAAAAGGTGTGTGGTGAAAAGTTGTGCAATGAAAAAATACGTGGTGAAACCGTTCTTGGTGAAATAGTGAAACACTCATTGCTGCATACCCATTGCTGCTCACCCATCAAACGTTTTGCGGTGACACGGTATATAGTGAAAAGGTGAGTGGTGAAGCGGTAACTGTGAACTTTTAAATTGGATGTCGGAAAGGTTTTGAAAGCTGGTTATATTACTGGTGGATTGGTGATAGAATGAATTGATTGGTTGCTGCGGATTATGTTTCCTGGTAAGTAGTTGGTAAAGGTTCTCTATAAATATTCAATTCCAGTTTTGGTAGGATATTTGTGTAGAGATGGACTTTTTAGTACTGTGCATTTGGATTACGTTTATAGAACTATTTTGTTCTTGGTGAAATTTGTTTCTGGTACTTATTAACTAAAATGTTGTGTAATTTTATTTGAGGTTGAATTCTGGTACAGTTCAATTTAGGTTGAATAACACAGAAGAAGGCTGCTGGTTCTGAATCTGAGAAGGAGAAAGATCATGTCAATAGGTTTCCAAGTTGCCTGTTTTAGTTTTACTTCTTCAGAATTCTGATTTCAATTGCTATTTGAGAACCAATACTTAAATAGAGATAACTGGTCTTAGCAGATGATAAATGTTTGGAGGGATGGATGAAAATACTTTCGGTTTTGAGCTTGATGCATTCATTTGCAAACATGGTACTCTCTCTAATTTTTTCTTATTTCTTCAGTTGGGTACTTCTTGTACTATCACAAAATTTATATTTATTTGAGATATTGGATTTGGTATTAACAGAGAAGAAATGTTTGGAGGGATGGCTGACAATACTTTTGGTTTGAGCTTGATGCATTCGTTTGCAGACATGATACTCTTGCTGATTTTCTCTTGCTTTTTAAGTTGGGCACTTCTTGTATTATCACAGTAAGGAAAATGGTTTTCTTATTAATCAATGTCAAATTCCTGGTTGTTATTTGTAGATTTTTTACTTCTTCATTGGCTTGATTGAATGGAAAAAGATATAGAAAGCTCAATGCATTTGTGGCTGGTATCCGTGAAGTAAGTCTCCAAGTAGCATTTTGTTTGTGTATTAGTTATTCGTATTTATATCAGTTGTCCGGATTCCAGAGATCTTAATTGGGTTCTCATTGTCCAATTTTTAGGTATTTGTCACTTGTGGGGATCTCATTCATCTCTGAGGATCATAAGAAATCATCAGTTCTACTCCTTGTTCGTCTTATTACCCTCTATGCTGCTCCAACTGCTCAATCTCAATGCCGGAAGAAGATTCCTAGATAGATTCTGAACATGTTTGGACTGGTTCTATACGGCCTTCAGTTTGCACTTCATTATTAAAATAATAAACGACACAATATATATACAAATGTCTCCGAAATTGCTCTACTTTGGTATACAGAACACATTAGAGGCACACAAAATGCTGTCTCTTTATACTGTTGTAATATGACTAGACTAGAATTCATTTGGCCTGCTTATCTATTCTACAGAAAACCTAATTTGTGATAGAAACAGAGATATTAGTGTTGCTCTATGTGTGAGGCAGAAAGAGGGGGTCAGGGTTCTTGAGAGGGGTTTGTTTTACTTTGTAATATTGTTAACTCATAGTGAAATCTTTTAATCGTCTTTGCAGTGGACGTAGATCACCCTGATCAAACCACTTAAATCTTGTGTTGTCTGATAGTTTAACTGATTTCATAGCATGATTGTGCTTTGGAAATTAACTGCTACTGCACAATACTCTAGTGCTTATTTTTTTTGGTACCTAGCTTAGCAGCCACCCTAAATGTTTGAGACACCATTCTAGCTCCAGCATGTTCATAATCTCCAGTCTAATATTGTTTGGTCATTATCATAAAGAATCATGACGATATTTATTGGCATTCCAATCTCTGTTAGACAAAATTTTATATCTGCATTCCAATCTTTGCTAACAAAATTGTATCTTTTTTAGTATCTTAGGTATAGAAATTGCTGGATATCAGAACAAGAACTTGGCAAGTAAATGTTTCTTTACCTGATAAACCAAAGAAGAGGACTACAAATCAGAGCCAGAGAATGAGAGGCAAGAATCGTGAAAGGGGAAATCCTACGCACACCCAAAGTTCTCTAGCCATTGATATTCAATGTTGTCGCGCACATAAGGAACGGGTACAGAAATTGTCTCCAGAGAATCTAGATTCAAAAATTTACATTATATATTTTGTTCCGTGTGAATAAGGAGTGGTAGCCGTGGCTGATACTTGAATGTTAAAAGATCCCGACTCAAGAATTGAGTATTCAGGCTACACAGCTTAACCACTTCAAAATAAACTAAGCCCTTAAAGCTTATAACTATAGCAGTCATTTTTTTTATACAAAATCACATCTAACGTTCTGCAGTCTTTCTCAAAATAGCCTTCTTCAATCCAAAAAGATTCATCGACTCTTAGTTATACTCAAAATAGCTTCACGTTTTAGTGCTTCAGGGTTCATTTAACCAATGCGGAAGGACATTGCGCCACTTGTCCTTCAAATCACCTGCCATTCGAGAACTCTTGAATACAGGCTTTCCCTCTAAAAGCATATCCTCCCAAGGACCAGATTTCGTAATAGTCCCCGCATGTTGCAGCAATAATGCCTATGAAACAGCAGACAATACTCCTTGTTAGTATATAGTATTTTGGAAATTTGTTGAAAACATACTGTTCTTAGTTCTTATATACCAAGAAAACATCAAATTATTGGGTACCTTGAGCATCGCTTCCTCTTCGAGCGTCCACTTCACTGTTGGTCTCTTCTTCTTTTGACAGCTTCTGCTGCACCTAGCACTGAAAAAAAGGATTATCCACATATCTATCACATGCTGACATACATATGCACTGAACTATAAGAAAGCAATTATGTTGAACATACCACAGAGTGGTGACAGCAGCTGGTGCACAAGTAGGAGGAGGATGCAAGGAAGGGGGCGATTCACTGCATTACTCTTTCCAAAATTGCCCGCTGGAACTGCCCTGCGCCCTTTTTTCTGCATTTCTTGCTTTGATTTTCTTCTTCAAATTCAGTCTGTTGTACTTCTTTTTCTTTTCCTTCTGGTATTTTCGGCTGTTCTTCATTGTTGCGCGCAACCAAAGGAAACAATCTTAGTTCTTTGTGGAAAACAAAACAAAGATGGTAAAATAGAGAGCATCAAAATTGAGTCGGTAGAAACCAAAATGGTGATTCTTATGGGACTTGAAAGGTCCTGTGAATAATTCACAGCTTTTGCATCCAACTGTACAGTAGTAGTAAGAAAAAGGACCAATAAGTTAAGAGTGGGGATTCACTCTCCGCTACAACACAATCTACGAGCACAAATCTTCATTCAAACGGGATTACAAGTGATTGTACGCTAGAAGCATACACCATAATCTACATGGGTTTTAAATGAACATTATATTATGCCAATGCCATGCCACCAATGATTTGATTAAGGTAACGTCAATAGGATGTGCAAGCTAATTTTTTCTTGCAGGCCAATGGTTGTTTTTAATGGATTAAAACGAGATTGATACCAGTACATGCCTAAAAATTGAAGTGAGGCACATCCTTGATTAACAAGTCCTCAGCACAAACAGTGAGAGTAGTTAGTCCTCGGCACAAACAATAGATGCACTGCTATGGATAATCAATTATTTCAAGTCAAGAGGAAATTAGATTCTAAGGAAAATTTGGTGACAGTAAGAGACTCAACCAATCAAAACCAATTAAGCAGAAACTAAGACAGTAAAATTATTATTATACTCTAATAGTATAAGCTAAGTAGACAGTGGATAAGATTCATTACGCAAAAAACCTCCATACCATTTTCATCCCTCTAAAACAGCAACTAACAACCGTAATTTAGATACCAAGACAGAGGAAAGCAAAAAGAAGACAAGCAACGAAATAAGGCTAATGATAAACAGGTAAGAAATCTCTCAAGGGGTTTGAAAATCAGAGCCCACAAGTAGAAATTAAACTTAGATTTAGCAATAATACTATGAATTTTTAATTTGGGGGAAAATGAAATCATTAACAAGCAGCAGAGATTTAATACTGTGTTAACATGAAGCAAACATACCTGGAATAATTAAACTCTCTCTAAAACGCTGGGAGCTGCTCCTCCTTTCTTTCTCCCCTTCCTCTCTAACTCTTCTTTATGGAGGATCTTACTTGTTTATATTCTAGTAATTTCTGTTAAAAAAAAAAAA
>NW_020652859.1:894250-970194 GCF_003573695.1 Papaver somniferum | reverse complement strand
AAAAACTGTTTTTGGTATGAAGATACTGGAGTTTATATTCTAGTAATTGTTTGTTTTTTGCCCTGAATGGAAAAATTGCGCCATTTTGTAATCATTCCCGCCTTAAATACTTGATGAATATTAATATAATTTGTAAATGAAGCTACCGAATCGCTACCTAGTACAGTTGGTTTTTGAGTTACTTACCATCTACCAAGTCAAATGGTCGACTCTCATCTAAACACAACAACAACAAAAGCAACAAGAAAATCGCAAAAATCAGAATTAAAAACTTAAACAATCTTCTAATAAAACCATAGAAATACCCATAACATATTAACAGAAAATTTTAAATTAGAAAAAACGAGTAATACTCACATTTGTTTCCATAAGGTGCTAGTCTTAGTTATATCTCCTTTTTCATGTCTTCAGTTTAGCTACTTTTACTGATAAACCATTTAAACAGGAAAACAACACAATCAGAACCAATTTCATTTCACTGATACTTAGGTAAACATAGAATCAAATACCTAAAACAAATTAACAGCAAAAATTACTCACTTGTTATAATTCCCAGCACTATTCTTTGATTTAACTCGTGAAATACGCAAAAACAGAATACACTAATCAAATCATTGATTTAGATCCTTGACAGAATATCTATTAAGAGATTCTCTACGAATTCAAATTTTTTTTTTTTTGCTAAGTCCAAATCTCTCTATGAATTCAAGTTTGTCAAGAACTTATCATGGGAAAAACATACCTTAATGAATATTGGAACTGTCTCCACATAAGTATTTACGGCAACATAGTTCATGAATGTTTCCAATAGCATACACAGTTTTAGTCAGCAATAAAACAAAAGCTAAACAGGGATATTTTATTTGAAACAAAACAAAAGCTAAACATGGATATTTTATTTGAAACTATACGCAAGCAGCAGGCTGATCAAATGCCAAACATGAAAGCGTTCTGCTCATAAATTATCCCTACAGAATTTGTCCTTGGGAGTACATAATCGAGACCTGCAAAAAACAAACAAGGTACTCCGACGCCCAAGTCAGAAATCTTCGCAAAATTTAGTAGACATATCGTTGGAGTTAAGAATTCATACCTTTTTTTTACACGTATGTTGTTTTCTTCTTTCATTCAGCACAAGTTTTGCTCATGAATAAGAATACAACTAAAAAAATGCCAGATTACCAATAGTCTAGTGAGCAATAAAACAAAAGTTAAACATGTTTAATTTAGTTGAAACTATACGCAAGAAGCAGGCTGATGAAATGCCAAAAAGGATAGGACTCTGCCTCATAAAACTACCTCTACTAAATTTTTCCTTGGGGGCACATAATCGAGTCCTGCAAAAACAAACAAGATACTCCGACGCCCAAGTCAGAAATCGTTGAAAAATTTAGTAAAGATATCGTTGGAGTTAAAAATTCGTACCTTTTTATTTGATATGTATCTTGTTTTCTTCTTTCATTCAGCACAAGTTTAGATCATGAGTAAGAATATATTTAAACACAATGTCGGAGTAGTGAGCAATAAAAGAAAAGCCAAACAGGTCTAATTTGATTGATACTATACCCGAGCAGCAGGCTGATGAATGCCAAACAGGAAAGCATTCTGCCTCATTAAATACCTCTATTGAATATGTCCTAGGAATACGTAATTGAGACCTGCAAAAACAAACAAGGTACTCCAATTCCCTGGTCATAAGTCTTTGCAACATTTAGTAAAAATGTAGTTGGAGTTAAGAATCTGTACCACTTTGTTTTACACATATCTAGTTTCTTCTTGCATTCACACACAACGAATCCCAAGTGAGTGGGACGGGCGGAACTTCTTTGTATTTCAGTCTTATTTCGGCGTCATTTGTCTTCGTAAACAGCTTTGCGTCTCGAAACACACCTCAATTGAAACGGGCGCAATTTCTTAGTCTTCATCCTAGCGCTTTTTGTCTTCGTATACTACTCTTAATATCTAAGCAGACATCAATTCGCGTAAGTGGAACGGGCACAATTTCCTAGTAATGCAGTTTTCATTTCAGCGTCTTTTCTCTTCGTATACAGCTCTTAGTCTCTAAGCACACACATATTCCTATAAGTGGAACGGGCGAAATTGCAGTCTTCATTTCAGCGTATATTGTCTTTGTATACGGCTCTTAGTCTCTAGGCAGACCTCAATTCCCAAGTATGTGAAACGGGCACAATTTCTTAGTCTTCATTCTAACGATTTTGGTCTTCGTATACTGCTCTTAATATCTAAGCACACATCAATTCCCATAAGTGGAACGGCCGCAATTTCCTGGTATTGTAGTCTTCATTTCAACGTCTTTTGTCTTAGTATACTGCTCCTAGTATTTAAGCACACACCAATCCCCATAAGAGGAACAGGCGCAATTTCCTGGTATTGCAGTCTTCATTTCAGCATCTTCTGTCTTCGTATACAGCTCCTAGTATCTAAGCACACATCAATTCCCATAAGTGGCCCGGGCGTAATTTCCTGGTATTGCAGTTTTTATTTCATCGTCTTTTGTCTTCGTTTACAGCTCCTAGTATCTAAGCACACATCAATTCCCATAAGTGGAACGGGCGCAATAACCTGGTATTGCAGTCTTCATTTCAGTGTCTTCTGTCTTCGTATACAGCCCCTACTATCTAAGCATACATCAATTCCCATAAGTGGAACGGGCGCAATTTCCTTGGTATGGCAGTCTTCATTTTAGCATCTTTTGTATTTGTATACATCTCTTAATATCTAAGCACACATCAATTCCCATAAGAGGAACGGGCGCAATTTCCTGGTATTGCAGTCTTCATTTCAGCGTCTTCTGTCTTTTTGTATCCGTATACAGCTCCTGGCATCTAAGCATACATCAATTCCCATAAGTGGAACAGGCGCAATTTCCTGGTATTACATACTTCTTTTCGGCGTCCTATGTCTTCGTATACAACTCCTAGTATCTAAGCACACATCAATTCCCATAAGTGGAACGGGCGCAATTTCCTGGTATTACAGTCTTCATTTCGGCGCCTTCTGTTTTCGTATACAGCTCCTACTATCTAAGCACACATCAATTCCCATAAGTGGAACGGGCGCAATTTCCTGGTATTGCAGTCTTCTGTCTTCGTATACAGCTCCTACTATCTAAGCACACATCAATTCCCATAAGTGGAACGGGCGCAATTTCCTGGTATTACAGTCTTTATTTCGGCGTCTTCTGTCTTCGTATACAGCTCCTACTATCTAAGCACACATCAATTCCCATAAGTGGAACGGGCGCAATTTCCTGGTATTGCAGTCTTCATTTCAGCGTCTTCTGTCTTCGTATACAGCTCCTACTATCTAAGCACATATCAATTCCCATAAGTGGAACGGGCGCAATTTCCTGGTATTGCAGTCTTCATTTCGTCGTCTTCTGTCTTCGTATACAGCTCCTACTATCTAAGCACACATCAATTCCCATAAGTGGAACGGGCGCAATTTCCTGATATTGCAGTCTTCATTTCAGCGCCTTTTGTCTTCGTATGCAGCTTTTCGTCTCAAAGCACACCTCAATTCCCAAGTGGGACGGGCATAACTTCTTTAGTGGAACAGGCACAAATTTCAGTCTTCATTACGAAGCCATGTCTTCATATACAACTCCTAGTCTCTAAATACACACAATTCCCAATTTAGTGGAACAGGCACAATTTTCTAGTATTCTTTATTTTAGTGCCTTTTGCTTCGTTTACAACCCTTAGTCTCTAAACACACGTCATTTATTTAAGATGTTTTGTCTTTTCCACAAAAATATATATTTATTAAATTTTAGTAAGGTGATTTATTTGAGTTACTTTTTGGTTGGTGGTTTGTTTTAGTGTTTTTCATGTACAGAATTGTAAATAAGTTTAACCATATCAAAACACAATTCAGAATGAGATCGAAAATTGAGAAAATAGCGAAGAACCGATAATTGAGAAAACATTGAAGAATAGCAAAGAGAGTATAAAGAGGAGTAAACCAAATAACATTTGTAGAACGGAATTAAAATGAAAAGATAATTACTTTTAAATATCAACTTTATGTGGGAAAACATGTTTTCGATGTTTATTTAAATTTTAGTTATTATCAGTTACAAAATGATAAGAACTTCTAGTGTGTGATTAGTGGTGCATCCTTTTTTTATATATTTGGAAATTATTTGCCTTTATTAATTTGACAAATCAAACATCCTATTAGGATACAAACATACAAGTCTGAAAACTAACCCACTAGCAAGGATTCGTGAGTGATAGAGATCTTACCTTCTGCTCCATGCTAAAACAAAACCGAGGAAATGTCAAACAGATACAGGTCCCAAGCAAGACTTACATGACCATTCAACTATTCTACTGTAGCCTTGACTTTATCAGTTGAACAGTCACAAACCCTAACCTCGCTTTCCACTAATATATATCATACATGCATAAGCAACGAATTCTAAGGTTCATTGTAGTGCAACAACCAAGAAATAGAAAACAAGATTCACACTTAATAGTTAAAAAAACTTCCATTATATAAGAAGTTAAAGATGCCATGTTACTTAAAATGCCTGAGCAGAAGATGCGGATAAAACACTTGTACTTATAAAGGTAGCCTGGCGGATAACCAGTAAAGCAGTGAAGAATATTATCTTACCCTCACTGGAACCATTTCTTTTCTTAGTTTAAACCACTGTGCTAGAAGGCTTTAAGTATTCATTCTTCTAGAGAGCATTGAGCTCCAGAGCTCTCAGCAATCTGGAAGGTGAGACAAGAAAAAAGATAAATACAAGGTTTTGAGGGTTTGTCAATGGAGAGAAAACAATGTACCTATAAAACATCAGGACATTAATTTAACCTCAGTGTTCATGCAGGAGTTAGACATTCATTAAATTTTACATGTTATGTTTTATTTTTGGTAAGTAAAGTAATCTATAGAAGAGTAGCTTGAATCAAAATGGTGTCACTATAAAAACTTATATTGTAGGTCATGACTCATGAGTCTTTCGGATTCTAAGAATTACTAGTTCATTTTAGATGTGATCACTCGAGAGTTAAGATTCTTGGTAAGAAGCTATGTCTTATAGCACATGTCAGATGTCACAAACCAATGCTATATCCTACATAAGTACAACGTATAAGCCGAGAAAATTACTATTCAGGAGAAACATGTATGAGACATAACTGAATTAACCTATGTGTATTTCAACTAGAGGGAGTATCATAATGCCACACATATTAATTAGCATATGACACTAGCAAATTGTATAATGGTATAATGAGATGCATGTCATAAAAAACAACTTGAGAGCTAAGACACCAATACAGTATGCAATGATAAAGCTTAGGAAAAAAAATCTTAAAACTCTTCATCGATAAGTTTAGTATTTTCAATAGCAGGACCAAATTAAGATAAATTAGATAACAATTAACTACTTACCAAATATCAAGAATTAATGGCAAACGGTGGAGATTTTCGCATTGCTGCCCACGCCTAAGCAGATTTAGCCTGCGATTCAGCCAGCCAGAAACAATTAGAATTAAAAAAAAAATGTTGCTGAAGAAAGTGGACTACACAACAGACCATGGTGGAATATTTAGAGACCTCAATAGTTAAAAGACGCATCCAATTTGTATTAGTTTTACATAAAGAGGTTAAAATTCACATCAAACTGGCACATGAGCTTTGGCTTGAGAATTACCAGCATTGGTCCACAGAAACCTTCATTATTGTCCAACTCCAACAAACTTAGTTAGCAAGTTCCAAATAACAAGCAGCTCATGGTCCAATCTAACACTCGCAACAGAACTTCCCAAGCATACATATTATGAACCTATAACGGTTAACCAAGAGAAAATAACTGAATAAGAAGCAACTTCTAACACATCTTTTAAATTGTTAGATTTACCATATAATGTTGTATGACTCGAAATGCAAGCATGATAATACAGTATAAATCATCACCGAACACATATTAATGACGGCAAAAAACATAATATTCAAGCCTCATTAGAAATGAAGATCTACTCTCTAGGTGACTTCAAATTAACGTTATATGTTGCTGCATTCAGCAATCATGCCAGTCGAATGTAGTTTTAGTGAATCCTAACCATCCTAAGAACTACTTATGTCATTGATGCATTTGAACAAACACTTTCAAGGGAATGACTGTTTTCAATACCAGTTCCAAAAGCGATCCTATGTCACAGAATCAATCGATGTACCCCCATGATTAGTAAGTAACTACAACTAATTAGCATAAAAAATTGAACAAAATCTATTAATTATTGAAAAAGAAATGGGAATTTTTCCTTTACAAAACAGACAAATAAACACTATCTAGAACCTCATAGCTACAAGTGCATCATCAGGATTAAAAAAAAATTGAAAGAAAAAAATAAAGATTACTACACTGTGAATCGAAAATCAGAAGAGATTTGTTGAAGAAGAAGAGTACCGATTTCGATTTGGAAACATACTGCTCTTCATGATGGTGCTGCAGGTTATGATGGTTTATACTGTATTATCAGATTATGTTGGTAAATACTGAGTATGATGGTGGTGAGATTTGAACATGAATCAGATTATCTAGAAGAGAGTTTTGAGGAGGAGGAGGAGGAGGAGATCTAGAATTTAGAGATGAGAGAGGTAAAACAGATTTCTTATCTAATATTATATGGGAGAGAGAAACAAGTGATTGTGATGTAATGGCACCCTGCCCGAAACATTGTACTTGGAAAATTCAAAATTCAAAATTTTTAGAGTTGGCGGGAGTTTAATCATGTCACTCAAAATAAACAAAAATGAAAGGGTCCACTCCAGTAACTATGATACTCAGCTTGTTCTTTTACTTTCGATTACTGCTACATTATCCTGCTGGTGATGCAACGCTGTCGCACTTCTTTCTGATTCAGGCATTGTTGTGTGACTTTAACCTGCCTTTATACAAAACTATGTCCCATGAATGTGTTGAAACCAGCCCATTCAAATGTTTGATTTTGTATTTACATCTTTATCATTTCATGTTGCAACATGATTCCACCCAAAGTAAAAGAACAAAACCGCATTTAAGTGATATACATATACCGCCATTGAGTCGAAAATAGAAATCCTTCAACCAGTTCATCACAATAAACCAAAGAGTCTTATATGTATTCATATATTTACAAAATATATGGGTGATATAGGTAATAACACCAAAGGCGGATTACATAATCAAGTCAATACTAGTACTGCTACTTTCATTTCTTTTCACGTTAACCAGAAAACAAGTGTTTACCTTGGTAGCCAAAATGAACTACATAATGCATCGCATTTTGTCCGCAGCAAGACAATTCACAAGATTATACTGTGTCTGTATTACTTTCATTTCTTTTCATAAAGTACAAGAAAACCTGACAACATCCAAAGAGATTGTGGGGGAAATTTGTTTAGGGGAAATTCATAGACATAGCCTAATGCGTCGCCCTTTTGTCCTGACCCTACGAGTCATACGACCTTTTGTTCGGAACCTGCAAGTATCTCCGTTCCTTCGTCCTTTTGTTCGGACCCTGTGAGTATCTCCCCTCGTACGCCTATCCTTCTCCCTTAGTTGTTCAGCAGTACGTTTAGGACGGAAGATATGAGATCCCAACCTCAAAATCTCAGTCCATGATTTGGTTTCTCCAGAGAGCAAAAAAGTTCCTCTCTGTACAAATTAAAAATCATATAAACTATCGTTAAGGAAGTGGATAAATGGAGATTAAATAAAACTTTGGTGCAAATCAAATCCTACCTTTAGAAAATTGGTTTCTCTTCCAGTCCATTTATTCGACCTTTTTTTCGTGGAAACCCTGCCTTGCTGTACTTCTTCTTCTTCACTTTCTTCTCCATCTCCTTCATTCATGTCTAACCCCTCATCGTCTCCCACTTCCCGGCCCTCCTCTACCATCTGCTTTGCCTCACTGTCTTCCGCTTCTCCTTCCTCCTCACTGTCTTCTACTTCTACCACATCCTCTGCCTTACTTTTTTCCACTTCTTCGGCCTCCTCCTCTACCATCTGCTCCTCCTCTCTGTCTTCAGCTCCTTCTCTGTCTTCAGCTTCTTCCACCAACTCCGGTAGTACTTTATCTTCATCTTGTTGCAGTTGTGTAGCTGCACCAGTAGTACCTCTATCTAATGCTTTCCGCCACTTTACTTGCCTTCTTCGTTTTTCATGCATATGTTGGTATTCTCCTAAAGCTGTAAAAAAATCAAGGTTTGTATTGGTTGCATTAGCTGCAGAGATTTGGGCTATTGTAAACCTCAAGTATTATGCTGCAGAGATTTGGGTTATGCTGAGAAATAACATCAATAGTGAAATCCAATCATCAAACTCATTCTTAACCTAACAAAGAATGCCACCTTCATATATCCATTTTTGTTCTGAATCTGCAAGCCTCTTTATAAGAGTTTATAATCAAAGTACTGTCCTCTTTAAGTTTTTATCAATAGTGAACTATCTAGGAACATATTTCTGACTAACCAGAGTAAAAATACTCATATTTAGTGTCCACTAAAGTATAACATACCTATACTCAAAATGCATAATGTATAACATCTCAGGTTGTGCCTGTCATTTTTTGTTTTTGTGGCCTCCAATCACAATGAAAATACTAGTTATCGTCCACATATAATGTAGCCAACTTAGATTTCGGTTATTGATTTGAAATGTTCATGAAAATCGTGTATTATTGTTGCTGAAATATATCCAAATGCAAACCACATACCTATACTCAAAATGCAACATCATGCCATCAACGCTGAGGCTATCATGTACGATTGCATCCATCATTGTGCCAGCCTTTACCTATATGTCACCAAGATTAGTTTCTAAACAACAACTAAAACATGCATAAAAAATTGATGGTTACACGAATGTACATACATACAACTGATGGGAAATCAACAAATGCAATTCCACTGCAGGAGCTAGAATTGCGTTCTTTTATAACTCGAGCGTCATGAAAAGGCCCCCATTCCACCTACTCATAGATGCATTCGAATTACAAGGTGCATGACAAAACCAAATTTGTCCTTTCGGAAGATACACAAAGATGTTTCCTGTCGAGTATAGGTAAAACAACACAATACAAATAAGAGCTGAAACAAATTCTAAGTTAGAAAAAAATGTTACCAGGTTCCGACAGATATCTTTCATAGTTGCCCTTTTTGACAACCCCATCACCTTAACCGTGGCAGACGGAACCTGCAATTTGGAAAAAATTTATAATAAAAATTAGACAATATTTATAATAAGGGGTATTTTGAGTTTGGTGCCTATAAAATGACACAACTTTGCCTTTGGTACCTAACTTTGTCGGAATTTGAGTTTGGTGTGGGTCCCAACCAAGCAGTTGACTTAACGGATGACTGGTGGACCGTTCACAAGCTGTGTTGGAGCGCAACTTGTTGCTCGGCCCCCCGCCAACTTTTGTAAATAAATACATCTTTGTGAATTATTGTTTAAACAATCATTATTTAATTTAACTAGTTCACTAACACGGACCACGGTAGGGAAATCTCTCTAGATCATTTTCCAAACACGTTACGAGCGTTCCAGAGAAATAAGGCTGACTTATCTAACTGCGATGATAACTGTGGATTTACATAAATGGAAAAAAATTTAATTAATAAAAATAATGATTAATTTGAAAAATTAATAGGGTCATTTACATGGATTCCTTTGTTCAATACAATAATGGTTAGTTTGAATGTTTAAGGAAACGATTATTGGGGTTTACATGAGAGATAGATTTTGGATGATTTACGCGTAATCAATGAAGGGTGCTATGCTTATACTTTGGATTTAATATTGTGTAAACAGGTGGTCATATGATAAAATAAAGTAGCTCAGTGTATGATTTGAGATTAGCAATGAAAGAAGATGGCAATGGTATTAAGAGTGGAACCTAAAACCTCGTGAATGAAAATCAACAACTCTCATTTCTCAAACTTGGAGTATGTAGAAGATAGGGCGCAGTTAGTGAATAAAACGGAGTTTAGAATTTTATTAGACATTTCACATTTTTAACTGTAAATTGGATGGTCAACACGGTCAATCAACGCCAATTCGTTGACTGGGCACCAAACTCAGATATTGACAAAGTTAGGCACCAAACGCGAAAGTGTACCATTTTATTGGCACCAAACTCAAAATATCCCTTCTAATAATGAACTTCTAATCTTTTAAAAAGGTCATAGATTACCTATAATAAAACATGGAAAGAAGGAGATAAGGTTTGCAACCGTTAATAACTTCTCAACGATTCTGGGATCTTCTTTAAGCTAGATAATCATCGCAAAAATTGAATAAAATACCATAAACACAAAAGACTCAAGGAAGTCCGCAGGCTTCGTTAGATGTCGGAACTCTATGATCAAGACCAAATGATGAAACACAAAGACTCCCCTTTAATAGAAAATTTTCAGAAAAAATGTTTCCTTCACAAATTACATGTCTAGAGGCTTGAGAGTCGAAAAAAGCTTGCATTTTTGATGCATTGACTCAAGGAAGTCCAGTGACTTCGTTAGAAGTCGAAATCCTTTTTTTAAAACCAAACTATAAACTAGGTAAACTCATTTTTATTATAAAATTTTCTAAAAAATGATTGTGGTAAAAAATAATACATTTAAAGGCTCTACATGTTATCCAAATTGCATTTCTACGTATGTTGATTCCAAAAATAAAGAGGGAAGTCATCCTTTACATTGAAAATAAGGATAAAACACCAATTGCTATGCGTCCAAATCCTAAAATTTTTCTTGTATACTGTAGGGAACTGAAAGACAGAAGTAACAGAAAAAGAATGAGGTCATTCCCACTTCGTATGAAGAAGTTATGAGCAAAATAGTCAAAAAAGAGATTACACAAAACCTTGGGGGACAAAGAGAGTTATATAAGTAGAAAATATTTATAATAAGGGGTATTTTGAGTTTGGTGCCTATAAAATGGCACACCTTTGCCTTTGGTACCTAACTTTGTCGGAATTTGAGTTTGGTGTGGGTCCCAACCAAGCAGTTGACTTAACGGATGACTGGTGGACCGTTCACAAGCTGTGTTGGAGCACAACTTGTCGCTCGGCCCCCGCCAAATTTTGTAAATAAATACGTGTCTTGGTGAATTATTGTTTAAACAATCATTATTTAATTTAACTAGGTCACTAACACGGACCACGGTAGGGAAATCTCTCTAGATCATTTTCCAAACACGTTACGAGCATTCCAGAGAAATAAGGCTGACTTATCTGACTGCCATGATAACTATGGATTTACATAAAATGGAAACAAATTTAATTAATACAATAATGATTAATTTGAAAAATTAATAGGGTCATTTACATGGATTCATTTGTTCTTTACCATAATGGTTAGTTTGAATGTTTAAGGAAACGATTATTTGGGTTTACATGAGAGATAGATTTTGGATGATTTACGGGTAAACAATGAAGGGAGTGTGGATACCAAAATATCCTAAAAATACACATATCCGCAGTAGGAACAACCCAAGATACGATGGAGGTACCACGGGATCAATCGGCAATGGACCCGTAACAACAAAGGAGGAATTGTGTCAAACAAATCCCGTGAAGCATCAAACGAGTCCCGTAAAGGTATACTGAAAACGATACAGGCAGGCAGGAGATACGCGTCATTAATCGAGGCCACATACCACGCGTGTCGACAAGAAAAACGGTCAACCATTGACGTGTCAACGATACAGAAGATAGACACAAAAAAGGGAAGCGCTGGCCGATCGATGCGCGCTGTCATTATAACCAGCCGACAGGTCAAGCTAGAAGCAATAATCAAGATAAGTATGGAAGCATCTTTAACACGGGGGGATAATATCAACTCAAGAATCCCGTGGTAAGTGGTACACGGGGAAGTAGGAGGTGGAGTCAAGATAATAAGATGAATCAACACGTAGCTGATGACTCACGTACAATTCTAAGGCTATATAAGCCCCATCATAGACATGAAAGAGGGGAGGAAAAAGGAAAAAGAAAATAGACCCTATGTACATTGCTTCCAAGAATCTTAATAAAAGGAGAAGTACTTTCATTTAGGATATAATCAAATCTGTCCATCAATCCATCAAAGTCATAGGCATATAGTTTTTAATCGTAGGAAAGTAAAACCAACAGGAGAATCAGTTTTCATAATTGGGTGGATAGCCAGAGATAAACACCACGCAACTCTTGGCTGTCACATTTTGGCGCTAGAAACAGGGAAACGGTAAAGAATTTATTCTTCCTGAATTTTAAGTTTCATGTTTATGCATCTTTTGATTTTCAGCGTGCGAATCTAAGCTCGTGACGTCAGTATCATACCATAAGGGGGATTGAGATAACAAGTCATAGCAAAATCGACCCAAAGAAAATCAAGAAAGGATCATGGAAAAGTTAACAGAGAAAGATCAAACAAGCGAACCTGAAGAAGTTGCTGTTGAACATATCAGAAGTGTTGAAGAGACATCACAGGTGACCACACCAAACACAGGAGATGCACGTACCACCAATAATAGTCAAAGAAGAGCAGAATTGATCGTAGAAAAAGTGTTACAAGAAGCGAAAAGACAGGAAAAAGAAAACCAACAATTAGCGAGAGAAACCCTTACACAAGAGCAGGATAAAGAACGAATAATGTTAACAGGAGGAGCCGAGCAATCTGACGGGATTTCATCGATCTGTAAAAATAACAGTTTACCAGATGTTAGTCCTCACCATTCAGGAATTCAAGAGATTGCAGCAATAAGTCAAAGAATAGCTGCTGATGAACAACTATCTGCCAGTCAGGTTCATGTAATACAGCATGAGATTACCTCGACTCAAGGACAAGATCAGGGGAATGAAAGATCCACAGATAAAACTGGAGGGGACAATCATATCACGGGAGAACATGCTCAAGATCATGGGACAATGACAAACGAACAACTTGCAGCACAATTACAAATCGTTATGAAAAGCTATCGAGACCAAAAAGATGCAATGAAAATACTAGCCAAGAATAACCTCAATCTTACCAAAAAAGTTGCAAGTGTAATACCGTTGATACAGATAGATGAAACAGAAGAAATAAAGATCACCCGCGATAGAACTAATCCCAGAATGAAAGAAAAATTCCCCGTACAAGGAGGAAAAGTCAGAACACAGGAAATGATGAAAACAAATCAGCACAATGGTCAGGAGTCAATCAAAGGGAGAATACAAGAACCATATGAATATGAGAGGAATGAAGAAACACAGGATATGCATATGCAATTCGCTGCAATGAAGGAACAACATTTGAAGATGATGCGGGATTTCGAAGCATACAAGGAAAAAGAAGTTACGGGAGGACGATTGGAAGAAATTTTACGAGAAGCGCGAACCACTCAATTAGCACGATTTCTAGCGGAAGGAGAAATACCAGCAAAATGCCCATTACCTAATTTCTTATGTTATGAAGGTACATCAGATCCCGCATCACACGTCAGATATTTTGAAAGGGTTTTAGCGCGATGGGAGAATGACGATGTAGTTCTATGTCGATATTTTCCATCCAGTCTTAAGGGATCAGCCTTAAGATGGTATGACAAAATAATGCCACGATCAATTACGTCATTCCAACAATTGTCAAGGGCATTTATTGAAGCATACATGTACAACATATCAACAGGAGTGGGGCTTGAAAAACTCTGGGTTCTAGCAAAGCATAACAAAGAATCGACTCGCGCTTTCAGGGAGAAATGGAACAAATTATGTTTGGACATAGGAAACGTAACACCAGAGGTAGCAATTAATTGTTTTCATCATGCTTTAGACAAAATGAGTCAATTGTTCATTCAGATCCAGTTGAAAGGACCAAAGACATTGGGAGAACTTGGAGTTATCCTAGATCAGTACATACGATTGGAAGAAGTCCAAAAGGAGGCATCAGGAGATGGGACACGGGCAAGCACGTCAGTCCGGGATCACACGAACTCAACTGAATCAGAAGTAGAAAAAGAAAGCCGTGGAAAGAGACAAGAATCACATCTTCATACGGGAGAAAAACGGTCATATCTAGATCAGCAGAGAACAGATGAAGGCAGAAACAATAAGCGACCTTTCTTCAATGATCTAGTATTCACCAAGCTAAACAAACCAGAGGCTCAAATATTAAAGGAAGTGAAAGATAGACCGGAGATGATATGGCCTGTGAGCAGAGGAAGACAACCAGAGAGATCTGCACATTCCAAAGAATGGTGTGATTACCATAACTTTTACAGTCACCCAACTAATCGTTGCATACAATGGAAGAAATACATACAGGACAAAATTGATGCTGGGAAATTTCAAGAATATATTGATAGACCCCTTTCAGAGAAGGACAATACAGTGAAATTGACAGAGAACAGGAGAGTTATCAACACTATTACTTATTCTGAAAAAGCAGAACCGAACATGATACAGGACATGGCAGTAAAGTGTTGCAAAAGAATACGAGATCATGATATATTCAGAATCGATGGAGTCACCGTAGAACCTTGGGAGGATTGGATGGCCACCCCGTTGGTGTTTTCTACTAAAGACATTGATCAAGAAATAGAAATACACAACGACCCATTGATTTTAACTATTCCTATTTCAGGGTGGACCGTTACAAAAGTATTAATTGATGGAGGAAGTTCGATGAATGTCCTATACTATGATAACTTCAAAAGAATGGGATTCAAAGATGAAGATCTAGTGTCATCCCCGTATACCATATACGGATTCAATGGGGCATCATCAAAACCAAAAGGAGACATCACATTGGAAGTTCATGCGGGACCAATGAAGCAAGAAGCAAATTTTTCTGTCATTGACGCTCCGTCACCTTACAATGCAATAATGGGGAGATTATGGTTACATCGCCTAAAGGGAACAACATCTACATATCACCAGTATCTGAGATTCCCGACTCCATGGGGGGAGATGCAAATTAAGGGTGATCATATGGAAGCCAGAAATTGTCAGGCAATTGAAACTCAAATAAATCTCGACAAAAATGACAGGAGAAGAAAGAAGGCAATCAAAGACAAGGCAGAAATTGACCAATACTTGATGGACACTAAACATCTAGAGCTGGAAGATCGACAACAAAAATCATCCTATAAAAGAGGAGAGTGTTCCACGGGGGTTGTCAAGGACGCTCAAAATGATGAAAAAGAAAAGTCGACTAAATATCAATTAAAGAAGGTCCCGGAGATTGGAACCACAAAATCCACATTCTCAGCATTGGAGGAAACTAAAGAGATAAACATAGCCACACAAGGAGAGCCAAGGATGATCAAAGTTGGAACATTGTTGGGAGAGCAACAAGAAAGGACGCTACATCATCTATTGAAAGAATATGAAGACATTTTTGCTTGGAAAATGAGTGATATGCCTGGCATTGACCCAAAATTGGCCTGCCACAAACTCGCCATCAAACCAGGAACGATCCCGTACAGGCAGAAGTTACGAAAGATAGCACCAGAATATCAACAAGCAGTAGAAAATGAATTACAAAAACTGAAGGAAGCGGGATTCATACGAAGAGTTAAATATCCAACATGGATCTCAAACATGGTGATTGTACCAAAAAAGAATGGGCGAGTACGCATATGCATAGATTTCACCAATCTGAACAAAGCTTGTCCAAAGGATAGTTATCCCCTTCCAAGTATTGATCAACTAGTGGACGCTACTGCGGGACACGAGCTGATGTCATTTATGGATGGTTATTCCGGATATAACCAAATCGCTATGGCGGAGGAGGATCAAGAATATACTGCATTCTTTACCCCGTAGGGAATATACTGCTACACGAGAATGCCATTTGGATTGAAAAATGCAGGGGCAACGTATCAAGATTTCATGGATGCAAATTTCAAAAGATTCATCGGGAAAACACTTGAAGTATATGTGGATGATATGCTGGTCAAAATTAAGGAAATAAAGAATCATTTCTCTGATTTGCGGGAAATATTTGATTAAATGCGGGAGCTGAAAATGAAGGTAAATCCTGAAAAATGTACCTTTGGAGTTCCCTCGGGAAAAATTTTAGGATATTTGGTCACAAAGCGGGGAATCGAAGTTGATCCAGAAAAGGTACGGGCGATCCAACAGATGCCATCACCACAAAATCTTAAACAGGTCCAAAAACTCAATGGAAGATTAGCAGCAATGAACAGATTCCTGGCCCGGTCATCAGACAAGTGCAAACCATTTTTTGATATACTCAAAAAGGAAAGCAAATTCGCATGGACAATAAAATGTGAAGACACATTCACTAAGATCAAAACATATCTAGCATCAATTCCGATACTACAAAGACCCGAGCCCAAAGAAGTGTTAACATTATATATCACAGCTACGATCAATGCAGTGAGCGCCGTATTAGTCAGAACCAAGGAAAGGGAAGAAATACCGGTCTACTACATCAGCAAAACATTCAGTCCCGCAGAGCGGAATTATACAAAAATGGAGCAACTAATCCTAGCACTACTTTTTGCAACACAAAAACTGAGAACATATTTCTTAACTCACACAGTCAGAGTGCTAACAGTTGCTCCACTTGAAAATGTACTCAAACATACTCAGAAGGTTGGGCGAGTAGCAAAATGGAATATCCAGTTAGAACAATTTGGTATTGTATTTGAGCGCAAAACTGCCCAAAAATCTCAAATCCTGGAGATTTCCTTGCTGATTTACCACTTGAAGATGAAATGGGCATAGATGACATCCCCAACTTCAAAGATAAAGAAGATCTAGGAGACGTATTAACGCCAGTCAATATCAAAAGGTGGGAAGTGTTTGTAGATGGATCCTCAAACAATGAAGGCGCAGGGATTGGGGTAGTAATCACAACACCAGCAGGACAAAGAATGATTCACGCATTCAGATTGGAGTTTGAAAAGCACACCAATAACGTGGTTGAATATGAAGCTGTAGTGCATGCTCTGAAGTTAATATTGGAATTAGGAATATCAAATGTCCGACTAACTAGTGATTCACAGCTAGTGATCAAACAGATTGACCTCCAATACCACACTTTAGACGAGACAATGGAAGCATATATGAATATGGTTCAAAAACTCGCGTCTCAAATTGAAGACATTACTTTTAGACACCTATCTAGAAAATACAATAGACATACAGATGCCCTTGCATTCATATCATCCATGCTGAGAGATCCAGAAGTAGAGGAAATAAAAATTGGGAGGATATACGAACCATCAATCCAACAAACTCCACTTGTTGCAGTTACAGCTGAAAGTGAAGATGAGGCCATCAGAGAATACATACATGATGAAGCAGATACGGAGATGCCAGATCCCGCACAAGAAAGAATAACCCCGAATAATCCTATCTATCATCCCGTATCAGACTGGCAGATACCAATTCACTCTTTTCTAGAAGATGAAACACTTCCTACGGGATATTTGGAGGCCAGAAAAGTCGCAATGAAAGCAACTAACTACCAACTCCGAGATGGGATTCTGTACAAAAAAACCTTTTTAGGGCCATTGTTACGATGCTTATCAAGAAGTGAAGGCTACGAAATATTGAAAGATATACACTATGGGGATGCAGCAAATCATGCAGCAAGAAGATCACTAGCATTAAAATCCAAAGCACAAGGATACTACTGGCCGACAATGAATGCCGATGCTGCGGACATGTCAAAAAGATGCGAAGAATGTCAGAGATGGACTCGCAAGATCAGAGCACCAACGACAGAACTGAATTCGGTGTTAAGCCCATGGCCGTTCTTGAAATGGGGAATAGATATAGTGGTGCCATTTATTCCAGGAACTAAAAAGAGGAAATACCTCATTGTAGCTGTTGATTATTTCACCAAGTGGGTTGAAGCAAAAGCAACGGCAAACATTGCAGATACTGACATCTTCACGTTCGTTTTTCAGAATATAATCTGCAAGTTTGGAATTCCAGCAGAAATAATCACAGATAATGGTGCTCAATTTAAAGGGAAACAAATTAAGATTCTGCTGGAGACTTTCAAAATTCAGATGCACAAATCAACACCTATTTACCCACAAAGCTACGGGCAGGTTGAAGCAGCTAATAAAGTCATAGTTCTCAATATTAAAAAGACCCTCGATGGACACAAACATAATTGGTGCGAGCAACTACATAACACACTCTGGGCGTACCGCACAACAAGAAGAGAACCAACGGGGGAATCTCCATTTCTGCTAACCTATGGGGCAGAAGCTGTCATACCAACAGAAATCATACTTCCAACGACAAAACCGAGGCATGGATGAAAAATTTAAACACGGATATCATGCTTGAAAAGTTGGACGACTTAGAAGAAAGAAGAGAATGTGCGCTTCAAATAATGGAGAATTATCAGAGAAGAATAGCAAGAGAATACAACAAAAAAGCAAGACCGAGACATTTCATTGAGAGGCAATATGTTTTACGAAAAATCCCACCACATCAAAGGGATAGGTCCATGGGAAAATTTGCACCAATTTGGGGAGGACCCTACATAATTCACGATCAAGCAGGGGCAGGATCGTATTACATACGGAACATGAAGGGAGAAATACTGCGACACCCATGGAATGCAATTCACCTGAAAGCATATTATCCGTAAAATAGACAACCCATCTACGGGCAAATTCAGGAAGTAATCAGGTAATATACAATCGAACTACGTAGCGCTTGATCCCACACTTTGGGTAAGTAGGCAATCCTTCTATACGATTCAGTGCTTTCATTCAAAAAAAAAATGTGTATATATATATATACCGTTTCCGTTATATACATATGTACTGTCTCTCAACAATTCTCCTTAAACACCTGATTATTCCTCCAAAAATGACAATAGATTGTCCAAACCCCGTATTGTACATTCATATGTCACGGGAGTCCCGCATATTGAAATTCATATATGGCGCGACAAGCTGGGATTGGCATTAATGCACATATTATACACCTTTTAGAGCACTCCCGAGCCAGGGAGTGGCGAATTGCATACACTGCAGTTGGCGCTCATCCTCTATTAGATCCCAGTAATACGTCCGTAAGGTGATACGATTCATATTAATCGATTGACCCAAATGGAGAGAACCATCTTGCCGATCCTACTCCCTTGGTAGGGGAGAAAAGGAGGAGGTGACTGTTCTCAGAAATAGAATATAAACCACGTGTTTATCTTTAGACATGTGTTACAGATATCATCGATATCGACAGAATTATATTTCTTGCCCAAAAATTTTATCTTTACAGATTTTCGGATAAGTGAAAGTAACAAGTCAGAAGAACAGTCAAAAGAACAACCGCGAGGATTATTTCAATAAATACTGATACACGGGATCTTATCAACTCGACAATTGAAAAAGGGCGGGACATATCATAAGAAGTCACAAGCAACACATATAGAACGGTCAAAGTATAGTGGAGGAAGTTCGCATCAAAAGAGGAGTGATAAACAACAAATCCATCTGTTAAGCAACAGCCAAAAAAAAAAAAAACTAAACTATGAAAGAAGAGTGTCAATCATTAGACATGATCGTATGCCTTGTAAATATTTTGCTTGTGATCATGGTTCACACGGTCAATAAACTTATTCATCGATCTACGGGCATGTTCCGAGGCATCTTTATGAAGCTTTTTCAACTCTACAATTTTTGCGGATGCCGCATCCTCCAATTGCTTCTTTAAATTCACCACTTCAAGCTTAAGGCTAGCTTCCCGTTTCTCGGCATCTTTGGCACGATCAAGAATAGCGGAATAAGGGAAGAGTTAAAGAAAGAAGAATAACGAGACGTATGACGGTCCATTTAAGCAACCTATAATCTATCTCAACTTATTCAGTTCATCAACTAAAACATCACGACTCTCATTCAAGATCTTATATTCACTGGATAGTTTCTGATAATCTGCCTCAGCATTACGCAATTTCACGATATGATCGTCAATTTCAACCCTTTGCATGAAATTCTCGTGTCGAAGATGAACATTCTGGGTGGAAATCTTTTCAACCTCCTTCTGAAGATGATGAGCAAATTGAGCACGTTGCAATTTTTCTCCATCAACTTTGAGTAAAGACTCACGAAGGTCAGAAGTTAATCCCGTGCATTCACATCTGCAGAGAGACTCACAACTTCTTTAGAAATCGGGGAACCCTGACCTTGATCTTTTGACGGGATCAATGAACGAGCACGGGATAATTCATCTTTGAAAAACTTAATTTCAGCAACACAGTTATTCCTTGATTCAAGAAGTTTAGATTCCTTCTTCTAGAAGAATCAACATCGCGTCTGATACCAGCAATCCTCTCGCGAAGCTCTCCTTTTAGTAGGATGTTACGGGATCGAAGTTGAGAAATCATGGTCTCATCTGACCAGTACAGGACTCATATTCAGAAGAACAAACAAGGAGAACAATAAGAAAAACAACGGGACACAGGAAGAAATGTTAATACCTTCAACATGAGTCTCCTTCAGTTTAATCATCTCAACACGCAGATTCTCCAATTCTGTTTTTTCAGCTGAGCTGATGCCGCTAATAGATGCCTTTAGCTGTTCAATTTCAGTTTCACGATCTCCAGCCTTGGTTTGAGCATCGCGAAGAAGCGACTGGAACTTGGCTGCTTTCAACTTGTAAAGTTGATATAGTTGAAAGCTATAATCAACTTGATGAGCCAACTGTAACATAACGGTAAGGGGGAAAGTCAAGAAAAATAAAGGACGGAGTCTTAAAAAAAATACAAGGAGGAAAACTTACGGAAGATAGATGATACTGCGGGAAGAAGTAAGTATGACTATCAACACAGGAAGTCATCTCTTTGAAACTAGCAGGAGGGACGTCAATGAAAGATTGGGAGATGCGGTCAGCACGAAGCATAGCATCCCTCACTTCTTCAAAGCTAGTAGGCTTCATACGATTGCGAGTTTCCATGGAACTCGGAGAATCGCGTTCGACATGAACTTCAGGGCTAAAGCCACTCAGCAATCCACGTTCCCTGGCCCAGTTCAAAGCAGCCTCCTCATCTTCGGGGTCAAAGTCATTAAGATCCACCAAAAACCTTGTTGTTGCAACAGAAGAGGGACCCGCATCACCCATCAACGTTTCGGAAACTGAATCTTTTTCCAAGGGATCCAAATCCTCAAACGTAGGAACAAAAGGGGAAGGCGGAGTTTCTACTCTTTCATGACCGTGGTCGGAAAATTCGATTTGCAGGATCTTCTCTTGATGAGCTCCTTGTGTATCAAACGAGAACACAGGAGAAACAACGTCGGGTTCGTCCCCGTGGGGTAACTGCTCAACATCCTTACTCTCACCGTGTTGAGATTGCGGAGGAGACCCGTGGGCAGATGATTCTGGAGTATCATCTTCTTTACGGGATCTAGGCAAAGAAGATTGCTTCAGGGTTTGATCGGAACCATCAAACTCATACTCAAACTCCTCCTCCAAGGGGAGACTGGTCGTTTCAACACCCGAATCTTCCGCTTGAAATCCGGCAGTAGAACATTCGAGAAGTCTTAGGTTTCTTGGCAGCCTAATTGAATATAATGTAGAAAAGTCAGGAGCATTATAGCAAGATGAAAAGAACAAAGAACGAGGTTCAGAACCAGCGTAATATACCTTCAGTCTAGAAGACATGTCATATTGTTCCTCCTCCGAATAATCGAAATTGAAACCAGAGAAGTTGAGCAGCCAAGGAGTATAATCCCCGTATCTTGTAGGACCAGATTCGCGAACCTTCTCCGGATTCACGGGAGACCAGCCCCAACACCACGGGCCAACAATTTCGATAACAGTGCGATGCCACTTGAATTCATGATCATCACGAACCATTTCATTCCTTGGAAATGGAATGGGATTAACATCATCCTCCGTACCAGGAACCCAAGAAATATTTGCTTTATCAACTTCAGACAGAAGAAGTCGAAATCTTTTCTCGAAATTTCTCTTGATACACATCTTACGGCGACTGGGACCAACACTCCATTTTTTGTGAACCGCCGAACTAATGAAGTCATGGTATGTGAAGTTAAAGTTATCCGGAGTGTACCATGATCTTTGCTCGGGATTGGGAATGTACTTGGTCATCTTGGTAGCACCATGGAAACGAAGACGACACTCCTCGAGTAGACGCCACCAGTTACCCGTGTAAGTGACGGCAGAGCGACAGGCAGAACTCTTTACTTTGTCACGGGAGGCAAGAACATCATAGACGAAGGAATCCTCCTTCTGATATAAGGGGATGGGCATCCAAGCTTCAATAGCTCCAACGTTGGTGAGACAATGCATATGGTTATACTTGTAGTTGGAGATCAGATCGTAAGTCAGATCATCCTCGTCATTATAAAATTTTACAGTAAAACCCTTCAAACCTCTCCTTTCCTTCCAAGCTTCCAAGTCGAGAGGGCGCCAGCTATCACTTGGCAACATATAATTCTTAGGAGGCTTCTTCAAAGGCTTAGATTGATCAGGAGGGGCATCTTGAAAACCACGTCTCTTACGGGCTCGACTATCTCCAAGACTACTACCCGTAGCAGGCTGAATAGAGGCAAGATCCCGTAGAGTCAGGTCAGACTGAGTCGAACTTTGACGAGAGGATTCACAGACGGATTGCCTAAGGGGAGGAGACCTTAGAGCTGAAGAACACGCCATCTCTTTGCGGGGAACAGACGGATTTTTATCCTTACTCAATTCAGTCGTTTTTCCCATTTATGTCTGCAGGATAAAAGGAAAAGCAGGACAAGCACAAACAGGAGAGAAGTTTGCAGGGGCAATCCATAACAAAAAATGGCAAGACCATAGAATGAAAGATCGAAATATTCTAATCAGAATAGAACCGAGATTTACATCATTACGATTTCCAGCCACCGCATGAGCAGAAGATTAAAAAGTTGCGGAAAAGAGATGCAGAAATTGAGCAACACCCATATGAAGAACAACGGAGTCAAATAAAAAGGACAACATGTAACAACAGGGTATCAAAACCAATACATCAACAAGAAATCGAGAATCCAAAATGATAAATTTGATCAAATAAATATGAATATTGTTACCTGATTGAAGGAAGATGATCAACAAAAACAGAAGGGCAGCAGCAGCAGCAACTGGAGCTATAACGAAGAACAGAAGGAAGAGAGGAGTTGCAGTGGAGAGAGAAAGAGTTACGAAGAAAAACAAAAGGGAATGTCACATTTTTGAATATATAGGAAGCCAGGATAGCCGTTATGATAACCGTCCCTCGAAATCAGCCAATGAAACAATGGGAAAGAGAAGACGTGTCACGACTCCGTTTAATGCAGGTAACGGATAGCAGTTAAAGCGAGCAACGTGGGATGTTACCCCTCAAAATAACGGTCGAACAGCATTAAAAGCAAGCCACATGAGGGCTATTTCTTCTCCATTTTATCCTACAAAGAAAACGGAAAAGAAGGGGCAAAATGTTAATACTAAAATATCCTAAAAAGACACATATCCGCAGTAGGAACAACCCAAGATACGATGGAGGTACCACGGGATCAATCGGAAATGGACCCTTAACAACAAAGGAGAAATTGTGTCAAACAAATCCCGTGAAGCATCAAACGAGTCCCGTAAAGGTATACTGAAAACGATACAGGCAGGCAGGAGATACGCGTCAGGAATCGAGGCCACATACCACGCGTGTCGACAAGAAAAACGGTCAACCATTGACGTGTCAACGATACAGAAGATAGACACAAAAAAGGGAAGCGCTAGCCGATCGATGCGCGCTGTCATTATAACCAGCCGACAGGTCAAGCTAGAAGCAATAATCAAGATAAGTATGGAAGCAGCTTTAACACGGGGGGATAACAT
This sequence comes from Papaver somniferum, assembly GCF_003573695.1. NCBI lineage: Eukaryota > Viridiplantae > Streptophyta > Magnoliopsida > Ranunculales > Papaveraceae > Papaver > Papaver somniferum. The sequence continues at coordinate 946,369 of NW_020652859.1, read as the reverse complement.
CAACTCAAGAATCCCGTGGTAAGTGGTACACGGGGAAGTAGGAGGTGGAGTCAAGATAATAAGATGAATCAACACGTAGCTGATGACTCACGTACAATTCTAAGGCTATATAAGCCCCATCATAGACATGAAAGAGGGGAGGAAAAAGGAAAAAGAAAATAGACCCTATGTACATTGCTTCCAAGAATCTTAATAAAAGGAGAAGTACTTTCATTTAGGATATAATCAAATCTGTCCATCAATCCATCAAAGTCATAGGCATATAGTTTCTAATCGTAGGAAAGTAAAACCAACAGGAGAATCAGTTTTCATAATTGGGTGGATAGCCAGAGATAAACACCACGCAACTCTTGGCTGTCACAGGGAGCTCTGCTTATACTTTGGATTTAATTTTGTGTAAACAGGTGGTCATATGAGAAAATAACAGTAGCTCAGTGTATGATTTGAGATTAGCAATGAAAGAAGATGGCAATGGTATTAATAGTGGAACCTTATACTTCGTGAATGAAAATCAACAACTCTCATTTCTCAAACATGGAGTATGTAGAAGATAAGGCGCAGTTAGTGAATAAAACGGAGTTTAGAATTTTATTAGACATTTCACATTTGTAACTCTAAATTGGATGGTCAACATGGTCAATCAATGCCAATTCGTTGACTGGGCACCAAACTCAGATATTGACAAAGTAGGGCACCAAACGCGAAAGTGTACCATTTTATAGGCACCAAACTCGAAATATCCCTTCTAATAATGAACTTATATTCTCTTAAAAAGGTCATAGATTACCTATAATAAAACATGGAAAGAAGGAGATAAGGTTTAAAACCGTTAATAACTTCTCAACGATTATGGGATCTTCTTTAAGCTAGATAATCATCGCAAAATTTGAATAAAATACCATAAACACAAATGACTCAAGGAAGTCCGCAGGATTCGGTAGATGTCGGAACTCTATGATCAAGACCAAATCATGAAACAGAAAGACTCCCCTTTAATAGAAAATTTTCAGAAAAAATATTCCTGCACAAATTACATGTCTAGAGGCTTGAGAGTCGAAAAAAACTTGCATTTTGGATGCATTGACTCAAGGAAGTCCAGTGACTTCGTTAGAAGTCGAAATCCTTTTTTTAAAACCAAAATATAGACTAGATAAACTCATTTTTATTATAAAATTTTCTAAAAAATGATTGTGGTAAAAAATAATACATTTAAAGGCTCTACATGTTATCCAAATTGCAATTCTACGTATGTTGATTCCAAAAATAAAGAGGCAAGTCATCCTTTACATTGAAAATAAGGATGAATCACCAATTGCTAAGCGTCCAAATCCTAAATATTTTCTTGTAAACTGTGGGGAACTGAAAGACAGAGGTAACAGAAAAAGAATGAGGTCATTCCCACTTCGTATGAAGAAGTTATGAGCAAAATAGTCGAAAAAGAGATTACACAAAACCTTGGGGGACAAAGAGAGTTATATAAGTAGACAATATTTATAATAAGGGTATTTTGAGTTTGGTGTCTATAAAATGGCACACCTTTTCCTTTGGTACCTAACTTTGTCGGAATTTGAGTTTGGTGTGGGTCCCAACCAAGCAGTTGACTTAACGGATGACTGGTGGACCGTTCACAAGCTATGTTGGAGGACAACTTGTTTCTCGCCCCCCGCCAACTTTTGTAAATAAATAAGTTTCTTTGTGATAATTGTTTAAACAATCATTATTTAATTTAACTAGTTCACTAACACGGACCACGGTAGGGAAATATCTCTAGATCATTTTCCAAACACGTTACGAGCGTTCTAGAGAAATAAGGCTGACTTATCTGACTGCCATGATAACTATGGATTTACATAAAATGGAAACAAATTTAATTAATAAAATAATGATTAATTTGAATAATGAATAGGGTCATTTACATGGATTCATTTGTTCAATACAATAATGGTTAGTTTGAAGGTTTAAGGAAACGATTATTGGGGTTTACATGAGAGTTAGATTTTGGATGATTTACCGGTAAACAATGAAGGGAGCTATGCTTATACTTTGGATTTAATTATTTGTAAACTGGTGATCATATGAGAAAATAACAGTAGCTCAGTGTATGATTTGAGATTATCAATGAAAGAAGATGGCAATGGTATTAAGAGTGGAACCTAAAACCCCGTGAATGAAAATCAACAACTCTCATTTCTCAAACATGGAGTATGTAGAAGATAAGGCGCAGTTAGTGAATAAAACGGAGTTTAGAATTTTCTTAGACATTTCACATTTTTAACTCTAAATTGGATGGTCAACACGGTCAATCAACGCCAATTCGTTGACTGGGCACCAAACTCAGATATTGACAAAGTTAAGCACCAAGCGCGAAAGTGTACCATTTTATAGGCACCAAACTCGAAATATCCCTTTTAATAATGAACTTCTAATCTCTTAAAAAGGTCATAGATTACCTATAATAAAACATGGAAAGAAGGAGATTAGGTTTGCAACCGTTAATAATTCTCAACGATTATGGGATCTTCTTTAAGCTAGATAATCATTGCAAAATTTGAATAAAATACCATAAACACAAATGACTCAAGGAAGTCCGCAAGCTTCGTTAGATGTCAGAAATCTATGATCAAGGCCAAATCATGAAACAGAAAGACTCCCCTTTAATAGAAAAATTTCAGAAAAAATATTTCCTGTACAAATTACATGTCTAGAGGCTTGAGAGTCGAAAAAAGCTTGCATTTTGGATGCATTGACTCAAGGAAGTCCAGTGACTTCGTTAGAAGTCGAAATCCTTTTTTTTAAAACATGACTATAAACTAGATAAACTCATTTTTATTATAAAATTTTCTAAAAAAAGATTGTGGTAAAAAATAATACATTTAAAGGCTCTACATGTTATCCAAATTGCATTTCTACGTATGTTGATTCCAAAAATAAAGAGGGAAGTCATCCTTTACATTGAAAATACGGTTGAGACAACAATTGCTAAGCGTCAAAATTCTAAAAAATTTCTGGTATACTGTGGGAACTGAAAGACAGAGGTAACAGAAAAAGAATGATGTCATTCCCACTTCGTATGAAGAAGTTATGAGCAAAATAGTCGAAAAAGAGATTACACAAAACCTTGGGGGACAAAGAGAGTTATATAAGTAAACAATATTTATAATAAGGGGTATTTTGAGTTTGGTGCCTATAAAATGGCACACCTTTTCCTTTGGTACCTAACTTTGTCGGAATTTGAGTTTGTGTGGGTCCCAACCGAGCAGTTGACTTAACGGATGACTGGAGGACCGTTCACAAGTTGTGTTGGAGCACAACTTGTTGCTCGCCCCCCGCCAACTTTTGTAAATAAATACGTTTCTTTGTGAATAATTGTTTAAACAATCATTATTTAATTTAACTAGTTCACTAACACGGAACACGGTAGGGAATCTCTCTAGATCATTTTCCAAACACGTTACGAGTGTTCCAAAGAAATAAGGCTGACTTATTTGACTGCCATGATAACTATGGATTTACATAAAATGGAAACAAATTTAATTAATACAATAATGATTAATTTGAAAAATGAATAGGGTCATTTACATGGATTCATATGTTCAATACAATAATGGTTAGTTTGAATGTCTAAGGAAACAATTATTGGGGTTTACATGAGAAATAGATTTTGGATGATTTACCGGTAAACAATGAAGGGAGCTATGCTTATACTTCGGATTTAATTTTGTGTAAACAGGTGGTCAAAGGAGAAAATAACATTAGCTCAGTGTATGATTTGAGATTAGCAGAAAGAAGATGGCAATGGTATTAAGAATGGAACCTAAAACCTCGTGAATGAAAATCAAGAACTCTCATTTCTCAAACATGGAGTATGTAGAAGATAAGGCGCAGTTAGTGAATAAACGGAGTTTAGAATTTTATTAGACATTTCACATTTTTAACTCTAAATTGGATGGTCAACACGGTCAATCAACGCCAATTCGTTGACTGGGCACCAAACTCAGATATTTACAAAGTTAGGCACCAAACGCGAAAGTGTACCATTTTATAGGAACCAACTCGAAATATCCCTTCTAATAATGAACTTCTAATCTCTTAAAAAGGTCATAGATTACCTATAATAAAACATGGAAAGAAGGAGATAAGGGTTGCAACCGTTAATAACTTCTCAACGATTATGGGATCTTCTTTAAGCTAGATAATCATCGTAAAATTTGAATAATTTACCATAAACACAAATGACTCAAGGAAGTCCGCAGGCTTCGTTAGATGTCGGAACTCTATGATCAAGACCAAATCATGAAACATAAAGACTCCCCTTTAATAGAAAATTTTCAGAAAAAATATTTCCTGCACAAATTACATGTCTAGAGGCTTGAGAGTCGAAAAAAGCTTGCATTTTGGATGCATTGACTCAAGGAAGTCCAGTGACTTCGTTAGAAGTCGAAATCCTTTTTTTAAAACCAAACTATAAACTAGGTAAACTCATTTTTATTATAAAATTTTCTAAAAAATGATTGTGGTAAAAAATAATACATTTAAAGGCTCTACATGTTATCCAAATTGCATTTCTACGTATGTTGATTCCAAAAATAAAGAGGGAAGTCATCCTTTACATTGAAAATAAGGATAAAACACCAATTGCTATGCGTCCAAATCCTAAAAATCTTTCTTTATACTGTGGGGAACTGAAAGACAGAGGTAACAGAAAAAGAATGAGGTCATTCCCACTTCGTATGAAGAAGTTATGAGCAAAATAGTGGAAAAAGAGATTACACAAAACCTTGGGGGACAAAGAGAGTTATATAAGTAGAAAATATTTATAATAAGGGGTATTTTGAGTTTGGTGCCTATAAAATGGCACACCTTTTCCTTTGGTACCTAACTTTGTCGGAATTTGAGTTTGTGTGGGTCCCAACCGAGTAGTTGACTTAACGGATGACTGAAGGACCGTTCACAAGCTGTGTTGGAGCACAACTTGTTGCTCGCCCCCCCGCCAACTTTCGTAAATAAATACGTTTCTTTGTGAATAATTGTTTAAACAATCATTATTTAATTTAACTAGTTCACTAACACGGACCACGGTAGGGAATCTCTCTAGATTATTTTCCAAACACGTTACGAGCGTTCCAGAGAATTAAGGCTGACTTATCTGACTGCCATGATAACTGTGGGTTTACATAAAATGGAAATAAATTTAATTAATACAATAATGATTAATTTTAAAAATGAATAGGGTCATTTACATGAATTCATTTGTTTAATACAATAATGGTTAGTTTGAATGTTTAAGGAAACGATTATTGGGGTTTACATGATAGATAAATTTTTGATGATTTACGGGTAAACAATGAGGGGATCTATGCTTATACTTTGGATTTAATTTTGTGTAAACAGGTGGTCATATGAGAAAATAACAGTAGCTCAGTGTATGATTTGAGATTAGCAATGAAAGAAGATGGCAATGGTATTAAGGGTGGAACCTAAAACCTCGTGAATGAAAATCAAAAACTCTCATTTCTCAAACATGGAGTATGTAGAAGATAAGCCGCAGTTAGTGAATAAAACGGAGTTTAGAATTTTACATTGAGGGGAGTCATCCTTTACATTGAAAATAAGGATGAAACACCAATTATTAAGCGTCCAAAATAGTCGAAAAAGAGATTACACAAAACCTTGGGAGACAAAGAGAGTTATAAAAGTATACAATATTTATAATAAGGGATATTTTCAGTTTGGTTCCTATTAAATGGCACACCCTTGCCTTTTGTACCTAACTTTGTCGGAAGTTGAGTTTGGTGTGGGTCCCAATCAAGTAATGAACTTAACGGATGACCGGTTGACCGTTCACAAGCTGTGTTGGAGCACAACTTGTTGCTCGGACCCCCGCCAAAGTTAGTAAATAAATACTTTTCTTTGTGAATAATTGTTTAAACAATATTTATTTAATTTAACTAATTCACTAACACGGACCACGGTAGGGAAATCTCTCTAGAGCATTTTTCAAACACGTTACGGGCGTTCTAGAGAAATAAGGCTGACTTATCTGACTGCCATGATAACTGTGGATTTACATAAAATGGAAATAAATTTAATTAATACAATAATGATTAATTTTAAAAATGAATAGGGTCATTTACATGGATTCTTTTGTTCAATACAATAATGGTTAGTTTGAAGGTTTAAGGAAACGATTATTGGGGTTTACATGAGAGATAGATTTTGGATGATTTACGGGTAAACAATGAAAGGATCAATGCTTATACTTTGGATTTAATTTTGTGTAAACAGGTGGTCATATGAGAAAATAACAGTAGCTCAGTGTATGATTTGAGATTAGCAATGAAAGAAGATGGCAATGGTATTAAGAGTGGAACCTAAAACCTCGTGAATGAAATCAACAACTCCCGTTTCTCAAACATGGAGTATGTAGAAGATAAGGCGCAGTTAGTGAATAAAACGGAGTTCATAATTTTATTAGACATTTCACATTTTTAACTCTAAATTGGATGGTCAACACGGTCAATCAACTCCAATTCGTTGACTGGGCACCAAACTCAGATATTGAAAAAGTTAGGCATCAAACGCGAAAGTGTACCATTTTAGAGGCACCAAACTCAAAATATCCCTTATAATAATGAACTTATAATCTTTTGAAAAGGTCATAGACTACCTATAATAAAACATGGAAAGAAGGAGATAAGGTTTGCAACCGTTAATAACTTCTCAACGATTATGGGATCTTCTTTAAGCTAGATAATCATTGCAAAATTTGAATAAAATACCATAAACACAAATGACTCAAGGAAGTCCGCAGGCTTCGTTAGATGTCGGAACTCTATGATCAAGACCAAATCATGAAAAAAAAAAGACTCCCTTTTAATAGAATATTTCAGAAAAAATATTTCCTGCACAAATTACATGTTTAGAGGCTTGAGAGTCGAAAAAAGCTTGCATTTTCGATGCATTGACTCAAGGAAGTTTAGTGATTTCGTTAGTAGTTGAAATCCTTTTTTTAAAACCAAACTATAAACGGATAAACTCATTTTTATTATAAAATTTTCTAAAAAATGATTGTGGTAAAAAATAATACATTTAAAGGCTCCACATGTTATCCAAATTGCATTTCTACGTATGTTGATTCCAAAAATAAAGAGGGAAGTCATCCTTTACATTGAAAACAAGGATGAAACACCAATTGCTAAGCGTCAAAACCCTAAATTTTTCCTGTATACTGTGGGGAACTGAAAGACATAGGTAACAGAAAAAGAATGAGGTCATTCCCACTTCGTATGAAGAAGTTTCGAGCAAAATAGTCGAAAAAGAGATTACACAAAACCTTGGGAGACAAAGACAGTTATAAAAGTATAAAATATTTATAAGAAGGGATATTTTGAGTTTGGTGCCTATAAAATGGCACTCCCTTGCCTTTTGTACCTTACTTTGTCGGAAGTTGAGTTTGGTGTGGGTCCCAATCAAGCAGTTGACTTAACGGATAACTGGTTGACCGTTCACAAGCTGTGTTGGAGCACGACTTGTTGCTCGGCCACCCGCCAACTTTTGTTAATAAATACGTGTCTTTGTGAATAATTGTTTAAACAATAATTATTAAATTTAACTAGTTCGCTAACACGGACCACGGTAGGGAAATCTCTCTAGAGCATTTTCCAAACACGTTACGGGCGTTCCAGAGAAATACGGCTGACTTATCTGACTGCCATGATAACTATGGATTTACATAAAATGGAAACAAATTTAATTAATACAAAAATGATTAATTTGAAAAATGAATAGGGTCTTATACATGGAGTCTTTTGTTCAATACAATAATGGTTAAGTTTGAAGGTTTAAGGAAACGATTATTGGGGTTTACATGAGAGATAAATTTTGGATGATTTACGGGTAAACAATGAAAGGATCAATGCTTATACTTTGGATTTAATTTTATGTAAACAGGTGGTCATATGAGAAAATAACAGTAGCTCAGTGTATGATTTGATATTAGCAATGAAAGAAGATGGCAATGGTATTAAGAGTGGAACCTAAAACCTCGTGAATGAAATCAACAACTCTCGTTTCTCAAACATGGAGTATGTAGAAGATAAGGCGCAGTTAGTGAATAAAATGGAGTTCATAATTTTATTAGACATTTCACATTTTTAACTCTAAATTGGATGGTCAACACGGTCAATCAACGCCAATTCGTTGACTGGGCCACAAACTCAGATATTGACAAAGTTAGGCACCAAACGCGAAAGTGTACCATTTTATAGGCACCAAACTCGAAATATCCCTTCTAATAATGAACTTATAATCTTTTAAAAAGGTCATAGATTACCTATAATAAAACATGGAAAGAAGGAGATAAGGTTTGCAACCGTTAATAGCTTCTCAACCATTATGGGATCTTCTTTAAGCTAGATAATCATTGCAAAATTTTAATAAAATACCATAAACACAAATGACTCAAGGAATTCAGCAGGCTTCGTTAGATGTCGGGACTCTATGATCAAGACCAAATCATGAAAAAAAAAGACTCCCTTTTAATAAAAAAATTTCAGAAAAAATATTTCCTGCAGAAATTACATGTTTAGAGGCTTGAGAGTCGAAAAAAGCTTGCATTTTGGATTCATTGACTCAAGGAAGTCCAGTGGAAAAGGTATGCCAATGCATCCAAAATGCAAGTTTTTTTCGACTCTCAAGCCTCTAGACATGTAATTTGTGTAGGAAATATTTTTCTGAAAATTTTCTATTAAAGGGGAGTCTTTTTGTTTCATGATTTGGTCTTGATCATAGAGTTCCGACATCTAATGAAGCCTGCGAACTTCCTTGATTCATTTGTGTTTATGGTATTTTATTCAAATTTTGCAATGAATATCTAGCTTAAAGAAGATCCCATAATCGTTGAGAAGTTATTCACGGTTGCAAACCTTATCTCCTTCTTTCCATGTTTTATTATAGGTAATCTATGACCTTTTTAAAAGATTAGAAGTTCATTATTAGAAGGGATATTTCGAGTTTGGTGCCTATAAAATGGCACACTTTCGCGTTTGGTGCCAAACTTTGTTAATATTTGAGTTTGGTGCCCAGTCAACGAATTGGCGTTGATTGACCGTGTTGACCATCCAATTTAGAGTTAATAATGTAAAATGTCTAATAAAATTCTAAACTCCGTTTTATTCGCTAACTGCGCCCTATCTTCTACATACTCCATGTTTGAGAAATGAGAGTTGTTGATTTTCATTCACGAGGTTTTAGGTTCCACTCTTAATACCATTGCCATCTTTTTTCATTGCTAATATCAAATCATACACTGAGCTACTGTTATTTTCTCATATGACCACCTGTTTACACAAAATTAAATCCAAAGTATAAGCATAGCTCCCTTCACTGTTTACCGGTAAATCATCCAAAATCTATCTCTCATGTAAACCCTAATAATCGTTTCCTTAAACCTTCAAACTAACCATTATTGTATTGAACAAATGAATCCATGTAAATGACCCTATTCAATTTTAACTTAATCATTATTGTATTAATTAAATTTGTTTCCATTTTATGTAAATCCATAGTTATCATGGCAGTCAGATAAGTCAGCCTTATTTCTCCAGAACGCTCGTAACATGTTTGGAAAATGATCTAGAGATATTTATTACAAAAGGTTATTGGGACCCACACCAAACTCAAATTCCGACAAAGTTAGGTACCAAAGGCAAAGGTGTGCCATTTTATAGGAACGAAACCTAAAATAACCCTTATTATAAATATTGTCTACTTATATAACTCTCTTTGTCCCCCAAGGATTTGTGTAACTCTTTTTCGACTATTTTGCTCATAACTTCTTCATACAAAGTGGGAATGACCTCATTGTTTTTCTGTTACCTCTGTCTTTCAGTTCCCTACAGTATACAAGAAATATTTTAGAATTTGGACGCTTAGCAATTGGTGTTTCATCCTTATTTTCAATGTAAAGGATGACTTCCCTCTTTATTTTTGGAATCAACATACGTAGAAATACAATTTGGATAACATGTAGAGCCTTTAAATGTATTATTATTTACCATAATCATTTTTTAGAAAATTTTATAATAAAAATGAGTTTATCTAGTTTATAGTTTGGTTTTAAAAAAAGGATTTCGACTTCTAACAAAGTCACTGGACTTCCTTGAGTCAATGCATCCAAAATGCAAGCTTTTTTCGACTCTCAAGCCTCTAGACATGTAATTTGTGTAGGAAATATTTTTTCTGAAATTTTTTTATTAAAGGGGAGTCTTTATGTTTCATGATTTGGTCTTGATCATAGAGTTCCGACATCTAACGAAGCCTGCGGACTTCCTTGAGTCATTTGTGTTTATGGTATTTTATTCAAATTTTGCAATGATTATCTAGCTTAAAGAAGATCCCATAATCGTTGAGAAGTTATTCACGGTTGCTAACCTTATCTCCTTCTTTCCATGTTTTATTATAGGTAATATATGACCTTTTTAAAAGATTAGAAGTTCATTATTAGAAGGGATATTTTGAGTTTGGTGCCTATAAAACGGTACACTTTCGCGTTTGTTGCCTAACTTTGTCAATACCTGAGTTTGGTGCCCAGTCAACGAATTGGCGTTGATTGACCGTGTTGACCATCCAATTTAGAGTTAAAATTGTGAAATGTCTAATAAAATTCTAAACTCCGTTTTATTCACTAACTGCGCTCTATCTTCTACATACTGCATGTTTTAGAAATGAGAGTTGTTGATTTTCATTCACGAGGTTTTAGGTTTCACTCTTAATACCATTGCCATCTTCTTTTATTGCTAATCTAAAATCATACACTGACCTACTGTTATTTTCTCATATGACCACCTGTTTACACAAAATTAAATCCAAAGTATAAGCATAGCTCCCTTCATTGTTTACCGGTAAATCATCCAAAATCTATCTCTCATGTAAACCCCAATAATCGTTTCCTTAAACCTTTAAACTAACCATTATTGTATTGAAAAAATTAATCCATGTAAATGACCCTATTCATTTTTAAAATTAATCATTATTTTATTAATTAAATTTTTTCCATTTTATGTAAATCCATAGTTATCATGGCAGTCAGATAAGTCAGCCTTATTTCTCCGGAACGCTCGTAACGTGTTTGGAAAATGATCTAATGAGATTTCCCTACCGTGGTCCGTGTTAGTGAACTAGTTAAATTAAATAATGATTTTTTAAACAATTATTCACAAAGACACGTATTTATTTAAAAAATTTGGCGGGGGCCGAGCAACAAGTTGTGCTCCAACACAGCTTGTGAACGGTCCACCAGTCATCCGTTAAGTCAACTGCTTGATTGGGACCCACAGAAAACTCAAATTCCGAAAAAGTTAGGTACCAAAGGCAAAGGTGTGCCATTTTATAGGCACCAAACTCAACATACCCCTTATTATAAATATTGTCTACTTATATAACTCTCTTTGTCCCCCAAGGGTTTGTGTAATCTCTTTTTCGACTGTTTTGCTCATAACTTCTTCATACGAAGTGGGAATGACCTCATTCTTTTTCTGTTACCTTTGTCTTTCATTTCCCCAAAGTTTACAGGAAAATTTTTAAAATTTGTACGCTTAGCAATTGGTGTTTCATCCTTATTTTCAATGTAAAGGATGACTTCCCTCTTTATTTTTGGAATCAACATACGTAGAAATGCAATTTGGATAACATGTAGAGCCTTTAAATGTATTATTTTTTACCACAATCATTTTTTAGAAAATTTTATAATAAAAATGAGTTTATCTAGTTTATAGTTTGGTTTTAAAAAAAGGATTTCGACTTCTAACGAAGTCACTGGACTTCCTTGAGTCAATGCATCCAAAATGCAATCTTTTTTCGACTCTCAAGCCTCTAGACATTTAATTTGTGCAGGGATTATTTTTTCTGAAAATTCTCTATTAAAGGGGAGTCTTTCTGTTTCATGATTTGGTCTTGATCATAGAGTTCCGACATATAACGAAGCCTGCGGACTTCCTTGAGTCATTTGTGTTTATGGTATTTTATTCAAATTTTGCAATGATTATCTAGCTTAAAGAAGATCCCATAATCGTTGAGAAGTTATTAACGGTTGCAAACCTTATCTCCTTCTTTCCATGTTTTATTATAGGTAATCTATGAACTTTTTAAAAGGTTAGAAGTTCATTATTAGAAGGGATATTTTGAGTTTGCTGCCTATAAAATGGTACACTTTCGAGTTTGATGCCTAACTTTGTCAATATCTGAGTTTGGTGCCCAGTCAACGAATTGGCGTTGATTGACCGTGTTGACCATCCAATTTAGAGTTAAAAATGTGAAATGTCTAATAAAATTCTAACCTCGGTTTTATTCACTAACTGCTCCCTATCTTCTACATACTCCATGTTTGAGAAATGAGAGTTGTTGATTTTCATTCACGAGGTTTTAGGTTCCACTCTTAATACCATTGCCATCTTCTTTCATTGCTAATCTCAAATCATACACTGAGCTACTGTTATTTTCTCGTATGACCACCTGTTTACACAAAATTAAATCCAAATTATAAGCATAGCTCCCTTCATTGTTTACCGGTAAATCATCCAAAATCAATCTCTCATGTAAACCCCAATAATCGTTTCCTTAAACCTTCGAACTAACCATTATTGTATTGAAAAAATGAATCCATGTAAATGACCCTATTCATTTTTCAAATTAATCATTATTGTATTAATTAAATTTGTTTCCATTTTATGTAAATCCATAGTTATCATGGCAGTCAGATAAGTCAGCCTTATTTCTCCGGAACGCTCGTAACGTGTTTGGAAAATGATCTAGAGAGATTTCCCTACCGTGGTCCGTGTTAGTGAACTAGTTAAATTAAATAATGATTGTTTAAAAAATTATTCACAAAGACACGTATTTATTTATAAAAGTTGGCGGGTGGGCGAGCAACAAGTTGTGCTCCAACACAGCTTGTGAACGGTCCACCAGTCATCCGTTAAGTCAAATGCTCGATTGGGACCCACGCCAAACTCAAATTCCGACAAAGTTAGGTACCAAAGGAAAAGGTGTTCCATTTTATAGGCATCAATGGAAAATGTGTTCCATTTTATAATAAGGGGTATGCTGAGTTTGATGCCTATAAAATGGAACACCTTTTCCTTTGGTACCTAACTTTGTCGGAATTTGAGTTTGGCGTGGGTCCCAATCGAGCAGTTGACTTAACGGATGATTGGTGGACCGTTCACAAGCTGTGTTGGAGCACAACTTGTTGCTCGCCCACCCGCCAACTTTTATAAATAAATACGTGTCTTTGTGAATAATTTTTTAAACAATCATTATTTAATTTAACTAGTTCACTAACACGGACCACGGTAGGGAAATCTCTCTAGATCATTTTCCAAACACGTTACGAGCGTTCCGGAGAAATAAGGCTGACTTATCTGACTGCCATGATAACTATGGATTTACATAAAATGGAAACAAATTTAATTAATACAATAATAATTAATTTGAAAAATGAATAGGGTCATTTACATGGATTCATTTTTTCAATACAATAATGGTTAGTTCGAAGGTTTAAGGAAACGATTATTGGGGTTTACATGAGAGATTGATTTTGGATGATTTACCGGTAAACAATGAAGGGAGCTATGCTTATAATTTGGATTTAATTTTGTGTAAACAGGTGGTCATACAAGAAAATAACAGTAGCTAAGTGTATGATTTGAGATTAGCAATGAAAGAAGATGGCAATGGTATTAAGAGTGGAACCTAAAACCTCGTGAATGAAAATCAACAACTCTCATTTCTCAAACATGGAGTATGTAGAAGATAGGGAGCAGTTAGTGAATAAAACCGAGATTAGAATTTTATTAGACATTTCACATTTTTAACTCTAAATTGGATGGTCAACACGGTCAATCAACGCCAATTCGTTGACTGGGCACCAAACTCAGATATTGACAAAGTTAGGCATCAAACTCGAAAGTGTACCATTTTATAGGCAGCAAACTCAAAATATCCCTTCTAATAATGAACTTTTAACCTTTTAAAAAGGTCATAGATTACCTATAATAAAACATGGAAAGAAGGAGATAAGGTTTGCAACCGTTAATAACTTCTCAACGATTATGGGATCTTCCTTAAGCTAGATAATCATTGCAAAATTTGAATAAAATACCATAAACACAAATGACTCAAGGAAGTCCGCAGGCTTCGTTAGATGTCGGAACTCTATGAGCAAGACCAAATCATGAAACAATAAGACTCCCCTTTAATAGAAAATTTTCAGAAAAAATATTTCCTGCACAAATTACATGTCTAGAGGCTTGAGAATCGAAAAAAGCTTGCATTTTGGATGCATTGACTCAAGGAAGTCCAGTGACTTCGTTAGAAGTCGAAATCCTTTTTTTAAAACCAAATTATAAACTAGATAAACTCATTTTTATTATAAAATTTTCTAAAAAATGATTGTGGTAAAAAATAATACATTTAAAGGCTCTACATGTTTTCCAAATTGCATTTCTACGTATGTTGATTCCAAAAATAAAGAGGGAAGTCATCCTTTACATTGAAAATAAGGTTGGAACACCAAATCCTAAAATTTTTCCTGTATACTGTGGGGAACTGAAAGACAGAGGTAACAGAAAAAGAATGAGGGCATTCCACTTCGTATGAAGAAGTTATGAGCAAAATAGTCGAAAAAGAGATTACACAAAACCTTGGGGGACAAAGAGAGTTATATAAGTAGACAATATTTATAATAAGGGGTATTTTGAGTTTGGTGCCTATAAAATGGCACACCTTTTCCATTGGTACCTAAATTTGTCGGAATTTGAGTTTGGTGTGGGTCCCAACCAAGCAGTTGACTTAACAGATGACTGGTGGACCGTTCACAAGCTGTGTTGGAGCACAACTTGTTGCTCGGCCCCCCGCCAACTTTTGTAAATAAATACGTGTCTTTGTGAATAATTGTTTAAACAATCATTATTTAATTTAACTAGTTCAGTAACACGGACCACAATAGGGAAATCTCTCTGGACACGTTACCAGCGTTCCAGAGAAATAAGGCTGACTTATCTGACTGCCATGATAACTATGGATTTACATAAAATGGAAACAAATTTAATTAATACAATAATGATTAATTTGACAAATGAATAGGGTCATTTACACGGATTCATGTGATCAATACAATAATGGTTAGTTTGAAGGTTTAAGGAAACGATTATTGGGGTTTACATGAGAGATAGATTTTGGATGATTTACGGGTAAACAATGAAGGGAGCTATGTGTATACTTTGGATTTAATTTTGTGTAAACAGGTGGTCATATGAGAAAATAACAGTAGCTCAGTGTATGATTTGATATTAGCAATGAAAGAAGATGGCGATGGTATTAAGAGTGGAACCGAACACCTCGTGAATGAAAATCAACAACTCTCATTTCTCAAACATGGAGTATGTAGAAGATAAGGCGCAATTAGTGAATAAAACGGAGTTTAGAATTTTATTAGACATTTCACATTTTTAACTCTAAATTGGATGGTCAACACGGTGTCAATCAACGCCAATTCGTTGACTGGGCACCAAACTCAGATATTGACAAAGTTAGGCACCAAACGTGAAAGTGTACCATTTTATAAGCACCAAACTCGAAATATCCCTTCTAATAATGAACTTCTAATCTCTTAAAAAGGTCATAGATTACCTATAATAAAACATGGAAAGAAGGAGATAAGGTTTGCAACCGTTAATAACTTCTTAACGATTATGGGATCTTCTTTAAGCTAGATAATCATTGCAAAATTTGAATAAAATACCATAAACACAAATGACCCAAGGAAGTCCGCAGGCTTCATTAGATGTCGGAACTCTATGATCAAGACCAAATCATGAAAAAGAAAGACTCCCATTTAATAGAAAATTTTCAGAAAAAATATTTGCTGCACAAATTACATGTCTAGAGGCTTGAGAGTCGAAAAAAGCTTGCATTTTGGATGCATTGACTCAAGGAAGTCCAGTGACTTCTTTAGAAGTCGAAATCCTTTTTTAAATACAAAACTATAAACTATATAAACTCATTTTTATTATAAATTTTTATAAAAAATGATTGTGGTAAAAAATAATATATTTAAAGGCTCTACATGTCATCCAAATTGCATTTCTACGTATGTTGATTCAAAAAATAAAGAGGGAAGTCATCCTTTACATTGAAAATAAGGATTAAACACCAATTGCTAAGCGTCCAAATCTTAAAAATTTTCCTGTGTACTGTGGGGAACTGAAAGACAAAGGTAACAGAAAAAAAATGAGGTCATTCCCACTTCGTATGAAGAAGTTATGAGCAAAATAGTCGAAAAAGAGATTACACAAAACCTTGGGGGACAAAGAGAGTTATATAAGTAGAAAATATTTATAATAAGGGGCATTTTGAGTTTGGTGCCTATAAAATGGCACACCTTTGCCTTTGGTACCTAACTTTGTCGGACTTTGAGTTTGGTGTGGGTCCCAACCAAGCAGTTGACTTAACGGATGACTGGTGGTTCGTTCACAAGTTGTGTTGGAGCACAACTTGTTGCTCGGCCCCCCGCCTACTTTTGTAAATAAATACGTGTCTTTGTGAATAATTGTTTAAACAATCATTATTAAATTTAACTAGTTCACTAAAACGGACCACGGTAGGGAAATCTCTCTAGATCATTTTCCAAACACGTTACGAGCGTTTCAGAGAAATAAGGGTGACTTATATGACTGCCATGATAACTATGGATTTACATAATATGGAAACAAATTTAATTAATACAATAATGATTAATTTGAAAAATGAATAGGGTCATTTACATGGATTCATTTGTTCAATACAATAATGGTTAGTTTGAAGGTTTAATGAAACGATTATTGGGGTTTACATGAGAGATAAATTTTGGATGATTTACAGGTAAACAATGAAGGGAGCTATGCTTATACTTTGGATTTAATTTTGTGTAAACAGGTGGTCATATGAGAAAATAACAGTAGCTCAGTGTATGATTTGAGATTAGCAATGAAAGAAGATGGCAATGGTATTAAGAGTGGAACCTAAAACCTCGTGAATGAAAATAAAAACCTCTCATTTCTAAAACATGGGGTATGTAGAAGATAAGGCGCAATTAGTGAATAAAACGGAGTTTTGGAATTTTATTAGACATTTAACATTTTTAACTCTAAATTGGATGGTCAACACGGTGTCAATCAACGCCAATTCGTTGATTGGGCATCAAACTCAGATATTGACAAAGTTAGGCACCAAACGCGAAAGTGTACCATTTTATAGGCACCAAACTCGAAATATCCCTTCTAATAATGAACTTCTAATCTATTAAAAAGGTCATAGATTACCTATAATAAAACATGGAAAGAAGGAGATAAGGTTTGCAACCGTTAATAACTTCTCAACGATTATGGGATCTTCTTTAAGCTAGATAATCATTGAAAAATTTAAATAAAATACCATAAACACAAATGACTCAAGGAAGTCCACAGGCTTCGTTAGATGTTGGAACTCTACGATCAAGACCAAATCATGAAACAGAAAGACTCCCCTTTAATAGAAAATTTTTAGAAAAAATATTTCCTGCACAAATTACATGTGTAGAGTCTTGAGAGTCGAAAATATCTTGCATTTTGGATGCATTGACTCAAGGAAGTCCAGTGACTTCGTTAGAAGTTGAAATCCTTTTTTTAAAACCAAATTATAAACTAGATAAACTCATTTTTATTATAGAATTTTCTAAACAATGATTGTGGTAAAAAAATAATACATTTAAAGGCTCTACATGTTATCCAAATTGCATTTCTACGTATGTTGATTCCAAAAATAAAGAGGGAAGTCATCCTTTACATTAAAAATAAGGATGAAACACCAATTTCTAAGCGTCCATATCCTAAACATTTTCCTATATACTTTGGGTAACTGAAAGACAGAGGTAACAGAAAAAGATTGAGGTCATTCCCACTTCGTATGAAGAAGTTATGAGAAAAATAGTCGAAAAAGAGATTACACAAAACCTTGGGGGACAAAGAGAGTTATATAAGTATAAAATATTTATAATAAGGGGTATTTTGAGTTTAGTGCCTATAAAATGGCACACCTTTGCCTTTGGTACCTAACTTTGTCGGAATTTGAGTTTGGTGTGGGTCCCAACAAAGCAGTTGACTTAACAGATGACTGGTGGACCGTTCACAAGCTGTGTTAGAGCACAACTTGTTGCTCGGCCCCCCGCCAACTTTTGTAAATAAATACGTCTTTGTGAATTATTGTTTAAACAATCATTATTTAATTTAACTAGTTCACCAACACGGACCACGGTAGGGAAATCTCTCTAGATCATTTTCCAAACACGTTACGAGCGTTCCAGAGAAATAAGGCTGACTTATCTAACTGCCATGATAACTGTGGAACCTAAAACCTCGTGAATGAAAATCAACAACTCTCATTTCTCAAACATGGAGTATGTAGAAGATAAGGCGAAGTTAGTGAACAAAACGGAGTTTAGAATTTTATTAGACATTTAACATTTTTAACTCTAAATTGGATGGTCTATACGGTGTCAATCAACGCCAATTCGTTGACTGGGCACCAAACTAAGATATTGACAAAGTTAGGCACCAAACGCGAAAGTGTACCATTTTATAGGCACCAAACTCGAAATATCCCTTATAATAATGAACTTCTAATCTATTAAAAAGGTCATAGGTTACCTATAATAAAACATGGAAAGAAGGAGATAAGGTTTGCAACTGTTAATAACTTCTCAACGATTCTGGGATCTTCTTTAAGCTAGATAATCATCACAAAAATTGAATAAAATACCATAAACACAAAAGACTCAAGGAAGTCCGCAGGCTTCGTTAGATATCGGAACTCTATGATCAAGACCAAATTATGAAAAAGAAAGACTCCCCTTTAATAGGAAATTTTCAGATAAATTATTTCCTGCACAAATTACATGTCTAGAGGCTTGAGAGTCGAAAAAAGCTTGCATTTTGGATGCATTGACTCAAGGAAGTCCAGTGTCTTCGTTAGAAGTCGAAATCCTTTTTAAAAAAAAAAACTATAAACTAGATAAACTCATTTTTATTTTAAAATTTTCTAAAAAATGATTGTGGTAAAAAATAATACATTGAAAGGATCTACATGTTATCCAAATTGCATTTCTACGTATGTTGATTCCAAAAATAAAGAGGGAAGTCATCCTTTACATTGAAAATAAGGATGAAACACCAATTGCTAAGCGTCCAAATCCTAAAATTTTTCCTGTATACTATGGGGAATTGAAAGACAGAGGTAACAGAAAAAGAATGAGGTCATTCCCACTTCGTATGAAGAAGTTATGAGCAAAATAGTCGAAAAAGAGATTACACAAAACCTTGGGGGACAAAGAGAGTTATATAAGTAGAAAATATTTATAATAAGGGGTATTTTGAGTTTGGTGCCTATAAAATGGCACACCTTTGCCTTTGGTACCTAACTTTGTCAGAATTTGAGTTTGGTGTGGGTCCCAACCAAGCAGTTGACTTAACGGATGACTGGTGGACCGTTCACAAGCTGTGTTGGAGCACAACTTGTCGTTCGGCCCCCTTCCAACTTTTGTAAATAAATACGTGTCTTGGTGAATTATCGTTTAAACAATCATTATTTAATTTAACTAATTCACTAACACGGACCACGGTAGGGAAATCTCTCTAGATCATTTTCCAAACACGTTACTTGCGTTCCAGAGAAATAAGGCTGACTTATCTGACTGCCATGATAACTATGGATTTATATAAAATGGAAATAAATTTAATTAATACAATAATGATTAATTTGAAAAATTAATAGGGTCATTTACATGGATTCATTTGTTCAATACAATAATGGTTAGTTTGAATGTTTAAGGAAACGATTATTGGGGTTTACATGAGAGATAAATTTTGGATGATTTACGGGTAAACAATGAAGGGAGCTATGCTTATACTTTGGATTTAATTTTGTGTAAACAGGTGGTCATATGAGAAAATAACAGTAGCTCAGTATATGATTTGAAATTAGCAATGAAAGAAGATGGCAATGGTAGTAAGGGTGGAACCTAAAACCTCGTGAATGAAAATCAACAACTCTCATTTCTCAATCATGGAGTATGTAGAAGATAAGGCGCAGTTAGTGAATAAAACGGAGTTTAGAATTTTATTAGACATTTAACATTTTTAACTTTAAATTGGATGGTCTACACGGTGTCAATCAACGCCAATTCGTTGATTGGGCATCAAATTCAGATATTGACAAAGTTAGGCACCAAACGCGAAAGTGTACCATTTTATAGGCACCAAACTCGAAATATCCCTTCTAATAATGAACTTCTAATCTATTAAAAAGGTCATAGATTACCTATAATAAAACATGGAAAGAAGGAGATAAGGTTTTCAACCGTTAATAACTTCTCAACGATTATGAGATCTTCTTTAAGCTAGATAATCATCGCCAAATTTGAATAAAATACCATAAACACAAATGACTCAAGGAAGTCCGCATGCTTCGTTAGATGTCGGAACCCTAGGATCAAGACCAAATCATGCAACAGAAAGACTCCCCTTTAATAGAAAATTTTTAGAAGAAATATTTCCTGCAAAAATTACATGTGTAGAGGCTTGAGAGTCGAAAAAAGCTTGCATTTTGGTTGCATTGACTCAAATAAGTCCAGTGACTTCGTTAGAAGTCGAAATCCTTTTTTAAAACCAAACTATAAACTAGATAAACTCATTTTTATTATAAAATTTTCTGGATAATAATTATGGTAGAAAAATAATTCATTTAAAGGCTCTACATGTTATCCAAATTGCATTTCTACGTATGTTGATTCCAAAAATAAATAGGGAAGTCATCCTTTACATTGAAAATAAGGATGAAACACCGATTTCTAAGCGTCCAAATCCTAAAAAATTTCTTGTATACTGTAGGGAACTGAAAGACATAGGTAACAGAAAAAGAAAGAGGTCATTCCCACTTCGTATGAAGAAGTTATGAGAAAAATAGTCGAAAAAGAGATTACACAAAACCTTGGGGGACAAAGAGAGTTATATAAGTAGAAAATATTTATAATAAGGGGTATTTTGAGTTTAGTGCCTATAAAATGGCACACCTTTGCCTTTGGTACCTAACTTTGTCGGAATTTGAGTTTGGTGTGGGTCCCAACCAAGCAGTTGACTTAACGGATGACTGGTGGACCGTTCACAAGCTGTGATGGAGCACAACTTGTTGCTCGGCCCCCCGCCAACTTTTGTAAATAAATACGTGTCTTTGTGAATTATTGTTTAAACAATCTTTATTTAATTAAACTAGTTCACTAACACGGACCACGGTAAGGAAATCTTTCTAGATCATTTTCCTATGACGTTACGAGCGTTCCAGAGAAATAAGGTTGACTTATCTGACTGCCATGATAATTATGGATTTACATAAAGTGGAAACAAATTTTATTAATACAATAATGATTAATTTGAAAAATGAATAGGGTCATTTATATTGATTCATTTGTTCAATACAATAATGGTTAGTTTGAAGGTTTAAGTAAACGATTATTCGGGTTTACATAAGAGATAGATTTTGGATGATTTACCGGTAAACAATGAAGGGAGCTATGCTTATACTTTGGATTTAATTGTGTGTAAACAGGTGGTCATATGAGAAAATAACAGTAGCTCAGTGTATGATTTGAGTTTAGCAATGAAAGAAGATGGCAATGGTATTAAGAGTGGAACCTAAAACCTCGTGAACGAAAATCAAAAACTCTCATTTCTCAAACATGGAGTATGTAGAAGATAGGGTGCATTTAGTGAATAAAACGGAGTTTAGAATTTTATTAGACATTTCACATTTTTAACTCTAAATTGGATGGTCAACACGGTCAATCAACGCCAATTCGTTGACTGGGCACCAAACCAAGATATTGACAAAGTTAGGCACCAAACGCGAAAGTGTACCATTTTATAGGCACCAAACTCGAAATATCCCTTCTAATAATGAACTTCTAATCTCTTAAAAAGGTCATAGATTACCTATAATAAAACATGGAAATAAGGAGATAAGGTTTTCCACCGTTAATAACTTCTCAACGATTCTGGGATCTTCTTTAATCTAGATAATCATTGAAAAATTTGAATAAAATACCATAAACACAAATGACTCAAGGAAGTCCGCATGCTTCGTTAGATGTTGGAACTCTACGATCAAGACCAAATCATGAAACAGAAAGACTCCCCTTTAATAGAAAATTTTTAGAAAAAATATTTCCTGCACAAATTACATGTCTAGAGTCTTGAGAGTCGAAAATATCTTGCATTTTGGATGCATTGACTCAAGGAAGTCCAGTGACTTCGTTAGAAGTTGAAATCCTTTTTTTAAAACCAAATTATAAACTAGATAAACTCATTTTTATTATAAAATTTTCTAAACAATGATTGTGGTAAAAAATAATACATTTAAAGGCTCTACATGTTATCCAAATTGCATTTCTACGTATGTTGATTCCAAAAATAAAGAGGGAAGTCATCCTTTACATTGAAAATAAGGATGAAACACCAATTTCTAAGCGTCCAAATCCTAAACATTTTCCTATATACTTTGGGGAACTGAAAGACAGAGGTAACAGAAAAAGAATGAGGTCATTCCCACTTCGTATGAAGAAGTTATGAGAAAAATAGTCGAAAAAGAGATTACACAAAACCTTGGGGGACAAAGAGAGTTATATAAGTAGAAAATATTTATAATAAGGGGTATTTTGAGTTTAGTGCCTATAAAATGGCACACCTTTGCCTTTGGTACCTAACTTTGTCGGAATTTGAGTTTGGTGTGGGTCCCAACCATGCAGTTGACTTAACGGATGACTGGTGGACCGTTCACAAGCTGTGTTAGAGCACAACTTGTTGCTCGGCCCCCCGCCAACTTTTGTAAATAAATACGTCTTTGTGAATTATTGTTTAAACAATCATTATTTAATTTAACTAGTTCACCAACACGGACCACGGTAGGGAAATCTCTCTAGATCATTTTCCAAACACGTTACGAGCGTTCCAGAGAAATAAGGCTGACTTATCTGACTGCCATGATAACTGTGGAACCTAAAACCTCTTGAATGAAAATCAACAACTCTCATTTCTCAAACATGGAGTATGTAGAAGATAAGGCGAAGATAGTGAACAAAACGGAGTTTAGAATTTTATTAGACATTTAACATTTTTAACTCTAAATTGGATTGTTTATGCGGTGTCAATCAACGCCAATTCGTTGACTGGTCACCAAACTAAGATATTGACAAAGTTAGGCACCAAATGCGGAAGTGTACCAATTTATAGGCACCAAACTCGAAATATCCCTTCTAATAATGAACTTCTAATCTATTAAAAAGGTCATAGGTTACCTATAATAAAACATGGAAAGAAGGAGATAAGGTTTGCAACTGTTAATAACTTCTCAACGATTCTGGGATCTTCTTTAAGCTAGATAATCATCGCAAAAATTGAATAAAATACCAAAAACACAAAAGACTCAAGGAAGTCCGCAGGCTTCGTTAGATATCGGAACTCTATGATCAAGACCAAATTATGAAAAACAAAGACTCCCCTTTAATAGAAAATTTTCAGATAAAATATTTCCTGCACAAATTACATGTCTAGAGGCTTGAGAGTCGAAAAAAGCTTGCATTTTGGATGCATTGACTCAAGGAAGTCCAGTGTCTTCGTTAGAAGTCGAAATCCTTTTTTTAAAACCAAACTATAAACTAGATAAACTCATTTTTATTTTAAAATTTTCTAAAAAATGATTGTGGTAAAAAATAATACATTGAAAGGATCTACATGTCATCCAAATTGCATTTCTACGTATGTTGATTCCAAAAATAAAGAGGGAAGTCATCCTTTAACTAGTTCACTAACACGGACCACGGTAGGGAAATCTCTCTAGATCATTTTCCAAACACGTTACTTGCATTCCAGAGAAATAAGGCTGACTTATCTGACTGCCATGATAACTATGGATTTACATAAAATGAAAATAAATTTAATTAATACAAAAATGATTAATTTGAAAAATGAATAGGGGGTTATACATGGATTCTTTTGTTCAATACAATAATGGTTAGTTTGAAGGTTTAAGGAAACGATTATTGGGGTTTACCTGAGAGATAGATTTTGGATGATTTACGGGTGAACAATGAAAGGATCAATGCTTATACTTTGGATTTAATTTTGTGTAAACAGGTGGTCATATGAGAAATTAACAGTATCGAAGTGTATGATTTGAGATTAGCAATGAAAGAAGATGGCAATGGTATTAAGAGTGGAACCTAAAACCTCGTGAATGAAATCAACAACTCTCGTTTCTCAAACATGGAGTATGTAGAAGATAAGGCGCAGTTAGTGAATAAAACGAAGTTCATAATTTTATTATACATTTCACATTTGTAAATCTAAATTGGATGGTCAACATGGTCAATCAACGCCAATTCGTTGACTGGGCACCAAACTCAGATATTGACAAAGTTCGGCACCAAACGCGAAAGTGTACCATTTTATAGGAACCAAACTCAAAATATCCCTTCTAATAATGAACTTATAATCTTTTAAAAAGGTCATAGATTACCTATAATAAAACATGGAAAGAAGGAGATAAGGTTTGCAACCGTTAATAACTTCTCAACGATTATGGGATCTTCTTTAAGCTAGATAATCATTTCAAAATTTGAATAAAATACCATAAACACAAATGACTCAAGGAAGTCCGCAGGCTTCGTTAGATGTCGGGACTCTATGATCAAGACCAAATCATGAAAAAAAAAGACTCCCTTTTAAGAGAAAATTTTCAGAAAAAATATTTCCTGCACAAATTACATGTTTAGAGGCTTGAGAGTCGAAAAAAGCTTGCATTTTCGATGCATTGACTCAAGGAAGGCTAGTGACTTCGTTAGAAGTCGAAATCCTTTTTTTAAAACCAAACTATAAACTAAATAAACTAAATTTTCTTATAAAATCTTCTAAAAAATGATTGTGGTAAAAAATTATACATTTAAAGGCTCTACATGTTATCCAAATTGCATTTCTATGTATGTTGATTCCAAAAATAAAGAGGGAAGTCATCCTTTACATTGAAAACAAGGATGAAACACAAATTGATAAGCGTCCAAATCCTAAAAAAATTCCTGTATACTGTGGGGAACTGAAAGACAGAGGTATAGAAAAAGAATGAAGTCATTCCCACTTCGTATAAAGAAGTTATGAGCAAAATAGTCGAAAAAGAGATTACACAAAACCTTGGGAGACAAAGAGAGTTATAAAAGTATACAATATTTATAATAAGGGATATTTTGAGTTTGGTGCCTATAAAATGGTATACTTTTTGAGAAATACACTGAGCTACAGTTACTTTTTCGACTCTTAATACCATCGCCATCTTCTTCCATTGCTAATCTCAAATCATACACTGAGCTACTGTTATTTTCTCATATGACAACCAGTTTACACAAAATTAAATCCAAAGAATAAGAAAATATACCTTCATTGTCTAAACGTAAATCAACTAAAACCTATATCTAATGTAAACCTCAATAATCGTTTCCTTAAACCTTCAAACTAACCATTATTGTATTGAACAAATGAATCCATGTAAATGACTCTATTCATTTTCAAAATTAATCATTATTGTATTCTTAAAATTTGTTTCCATTTTCTATAAATCCATAGTTACCATGGAAATCAGATCATGTTAGCTTTATTTCTCCAGAACGCTCGTAACGTGTTTGAAAAATGCTCTAGAGAGATTTCCCTAATGTGGTCCGTGTTAGTGAAGTAGTTAAATTAAACAATTATTGTTTAAACAATTATTGTTTAAACAATTATTGACAAATACACGTATTTATTTACAAAAGTTGGCAGGGGGCCGAGCAACAAGTTGTGCTCCAACAAAGCTTGTAAACGGTCAACCAGTCATCCGATAAGTCAACTGCTTGATTGGGATCCTCACCAAACTCAACTTCTGATTAAGTTAGGTACCAAAGGCAAAGGTATGCCATTTTATAGTCACCAAGCTCAAAATATCTCTTATTATAAATATTGTCTACTCATATAACTCTCTTTGTCCCCCAAGGTTTTGTGTAATCTCTTTTTCGACTATTTTTCCCATAACTTCTTCACACGAAGTGGGAATGACATCATTCTTTTTCTGTTACCTCTGTCTTTCAGTTCCCCACATTATACGAGAAATTTTTTAGGATTTGGGATATTAATAATTGGTGTTTCATTCTTATTTTCAATGTAAAGGATGACTTCCATCTTTATTTTTGGAATCAACATACGTAGAAATGCAATTTGCAAAACATGTAGAGCCTTTAAATGTATTATTTTTTACCGCAATCCTTTTTTAGAAAATTTTATAATAAAAATGAGTTTATCTAGTTTATATTTTGGTTTTAAAAAAAGGATTTCGACTTCTAACGAAGTCACTGGACTTCCTTGAGTCAATGCATCCAAAATGCAAGCTTTTTTCGACTCTCAAGCCTTTAGACATGTAATTTGTGCAGGGAATATTTTTTCTGAAAATTTTCTATTAAAGGGGAGTCTTTCTGTTTCATGATTTGGTCTTGATCATAGAGTTCCGACATCTAACGAAGCCTGCGGACTTCCTTGAGTCATTTATACTTATGGTATTTAATTCAAATTTTGCAATGATTATCTAGCTTAAAGAAGATCCCATAATCGTTGAGAAGTTATTCACGGTTGCAAACCTTATCTCCTTCTTTCCATGTTTTATTATAGGTAGTTTATGACCTTTTTAAAAGATTAGAAGTTCATTATTAGAAGGGATATTTTGAGTTTGGTGCCTATAAAATGGTACACTTTCGCGTTTGGTGCCTAACTTTGTCAATATCTGAGTTTGGTGCCCAGTCAACGAATTGGCGTTGATTGACCGTGTTGACCATCCAATTTAGAGTTAAAAATGTGAAATGTGTAATAAAATTCTAACCTCCGTTTTATTCACTAACTGCACCTTATCTTCTACATACTCCATGTTTGATAAATGAGAGTTGTTGATTTTCATTCACGAGGTTTTAGGTTCAACTATTAATACCATTGCCACTTCTTTCATTGCTAATCTCAAATCATACACTGAGCTACTGTTATTTTCTCATATGACGACCTGTTTACACAAAATTAAATCCAAAGTATAAGCATAGCTCCCTTCATTGTTTACCGGTAAATCATCCAAAATCTATCTCTCATGTAAACCCCAATAATCGTTTCCTTAAACCTTCAAACTAACCATTATTGTATTGAACAAATGAATCCATGTAAATGACCCTATTCATTTTTCAAATTAATCATTATTGTATTAATTAAATTTGTTTCCATTTTATGTAAATCCATAGTTATCATGGCAATCAGGTAAGTCGGACATATTTCTCCGGAACGCTCGTAACGTGTTTGGAAAATGATCTAGAGATTACCCTACCGTGGTCCGTGTTAGTGAACTAGTTAAATTAAATAATGATTGTTTAAACAATTATTCACAAAGACACGTATTTATTTACAAAAGTTGGCGGGGGGCCGAGCAACAAGTTGTGCTCCAACACAGCTTGTGAATGGTCCACCAGTCATCCGTTAAGTCAACTGCTTGATTGGGACCCACACCAAACTCAAATTCCGACAAAGTTAGGTACCAAAGGCAAAGGTGTGCCATTTTATAGGCACCAAACTCAAAATACCCCTTATTATAAATATTGTCTACTTATATAACTCTCTTTGTCCCCCAAGGGTTTGTGTAATCTCTTTTTCGCCTATTTTGCTCATAACTTCTTCATACGAAGTGGGAATGACCTCATTCTTTTTCTGTTACCTCTATCTTTCAGTTCCCCACAGTATACAGGAAAACAATTTAGGTTTTGGACGCTTAGAAATTGGTGTTTCATCCTTATTTCAATGTAAAGGATGACTTCCCTCTTTATTTTTGGAATCAACAAACGTAGAAATGCAATTTGGATAACATGTAGAGCCTTTAAATGTATTATTATTTACCACAATCATTTTTTAGAAAATTTTATAATAAAAATGAGTTTATCTAGTTTATAGTTTGGTTTTAATAAAAGGATTTCGACTTCTAACGAAGTCACTGGACTTCCTTGAGTCAATGCATCCAAAATGCAAGATTTTTTCGACTCTCAAGCCTCTAGACATGTAATTTGTGCAGGGAATATTTTTTCTGAAAATTTTCTATTAAAGGGGAGTCTTTCTGTTTCATGATTTGGTCTTGATCATAGAGTTCCGACATCTAACGAAGCCTGCGGACTTCCTTGAGTCATTTGCACTTATGGTATTTTATTCAAATTTTGCAATGATTATCTAGCTTAAAGAAGATCCCATAATCGTTGAGAAGTTATTCACGGTTGCAAACCTTATCTCCTTCTTTCCATGTTTTATTATAGGTAATCTATGACCTTTTTAAAAGATTAGAAGTTCATTATTAGAAGGGATATTTTGAGTTTGGTGCCTTTAAAATGGTACACTTTCGCGTTTGGTTCCTAACTTTGTCAATATCTGAGTTTGGTGCCCAGTCAACGAATTGGCGTTGATTGACCGTGTTGACCATCCAATTTAGAGTTAAAAATGTGAAATGTGTAATAAAATTCTAACCTCCGTTTTATTCACTAACTGCGCCTTATCTTCTACATACTCCATGTTTGATAAATGAGAGTTGTTGATTTTCATTCACGAGGTTTTAGGTTCCACTATTAATACCATTGCCATCTTCTTTCATTGCTAATCTCAAATCATACACTGAGCTACTGTTATTTTCTCATATGACGACCTGTTTACCCAAAATTAAATCCAAAGTATAAGCATAGCTCCCATCATAGTTTACCGGTAAATCATCCAAAATCTATCTCTCATGTAAACCCCAATAATCGTTTCCTTAAACCTTCAAACTAACCATTATTCTATTGAACAAATGAATCCATGTAAATGACCCTATTCATTTTTCAAATTAATCCTTATTGTATTAATTAAATTAGTTTCCATTTTATGTAAATCCATAGTTATCATGGCAGTCAGGTAAGTCAGGCAGATTTCTCCGGAATGCTCGTAACGTGTTTGGAAAATGATCTAGAGAGATTACCCTACCGTGGTCCGTGTTAGTGAACTAGTTAAATTAAATAATGATTGTTTAAACAATTATTCACAAAGACACGTATTTATTTACAAAAGTTGGCGGGGGGGCGAGCAACAAGTTGTGCTCCAACACAGCTTGTGAACGGTCCACCAGTCATCCGTTAAGTCAACTGCTTGATTGGGACCCACACCAAACTCAAATTCCGACAAAGTTAAGTACCAAAGGCAAAGGTGTGCCATTTATAGGCACCAAACTCAAAATACCCCTTATTATCATTATTGTCTACTTATATAACTCTCTTTGTCCCCAAGGGTTTGTGTAATCTCTTTTTCGCCTATTTTGCTCATAACTTCTTCATACGAAGTGGGAATGACCTCATTCTTTTTCTGTTACCTCTATCTTTCAGTTCCCCACAGTATACAGGAAAACAATTTAGGTTTTGGACGCTTAGAAATTGGTGTTTCATCCTTATTTTCAATGTAAAGGATGACTTCCCTCTTTATTTTTGGAATCAACAAACGTAGAAATGCAATTTGGATAACATGTAGAGCCTTTAAATGTATTATTATTTACCACAATCATTTTCTAGAAAATTTTATAATAAAAATGAGTTTATCTAGTTTATAATTTTGTTTTAAAAAAAGGATTTCGACTTCCAACGAAGTCACTGGACTTCCTTGAGTCAATGCATCCAAAATGCAAGCTTTTTTCGATTCTCAAGCCTGTAGACATGTAATTTGTGTAGGGAATATTTTTTCTGAAAATTTTCTATTAAAGGGGAGTCTTTCTTTTTTATGATTTGGTCTTGATCATAGACTTCCGACATCTAACGAAGCCTGCGGACTTCCTTGAGTCATTTGTGTTTATGGTATTTTATTCAAATTTTGCAAGGATTATCTAGCTTAAAAAAGATCCCATAATCGTTGAAAAGTTATTAACGGTTGCAAACCTTATCTCCTTCTTTCCATGTTTTATTATAGGTAATCTATGACCTTTTTAAAAGATTATAAGTTCATTATTGGAAGGGATATTTTGAGTTTGGTGCCTATAAAATGGTACACTTTCGCGTTTGGTTCCTAACTTTGTCAATATCTGAGTTTGGTGCCCAGTCAACGAATTGGCGTTGATTGACCGTGTTGACCATCCAATTTAGATTTAAAAATGTGAAATGTCTAATAAAGTTCTAAACTCCGTTTTATTCACTAACTGCGCCCTATCTTCTACATACTCCATGTTTGAGAAATGAGAATAGTTGATTTTCATTCACGAGGTTTTAG
Source organism: Papaver somniferum (assembly GCF_003573695.1). Classification (NCBI taxonomy): domain Eukaryota; kingdom Viridiplantae; phylum Streptophyta; class Magnoliopsida; order Ranunculales; family Papaveraceae; genus Papaver; species Papaver somniferum. The sequence continues at coordinate 915,938 of NW_020652859.1, read as the reverse complement.
GTTCCACTCTTAATACAATTGCCATCTTCTTTCATTGCTAATCTCAAATCATACACTGAGCTACTGTTATTTTATCATATGACCACATGTTTACACAAAATTAAATCCAAAGTATAAGCATATCTCCCTTCATTGTTTACCGGTAAATCATCCAAAATCTATCTCTCATGTAAACCCCAATAATCGTTTCCTTAAACTTTCAAACTAACCATTATTGTATTGAACAAATGAATCCATGTAAATGACCCTATTCATTTTTCAAATTAATCATTATTACATTAATTAAATTTGTTTCCACTTGATGTAAATCCATAGTTATCATGGCAGTCAGATAAGTCAGCCTTATTTATCTGGATCGCTCGTAACGTGTTTGGAAAATGATCTAGAGAGATTACCCTACCGTGGTCCGTGTTAGTGAACTAGTTAAATTAAATAATGATAGTTTAAACAATTATTCACAAAGACACATATTTATTTACAAAAGTTGGCGGGGGGGCGAGCAACAAGTTGTGCTCCAACACAGCTTGTGAACGGTCCACCAGTCATCCGTTAAGTCAACTGCTTGATTGGGACCCACACCAAACTCAAATTCCGACAAAGTTAGGTACCAAAGGCAAAGGTGTGCCATTTTATAGGCACCAAACTCAAAATACCCCTTATTATAAATATTGTTTACTTATATAACTCTCTTTGTCCCCCAAGGGTTTGTGTAATCTCTTTTTCGACTATTTTTCTCATAACTTCTTCATACGAAGTGGGAATGACCTCATTCTTTTTCTGTTACATCTGTCTTTCCGTTCCCCACAGTATAAAGGAAAATTTTTAGGATTTGGACTCTTAGAATTTGGTGTTTTATCATTATTTTCAATGTAAAGGATGAGTTCCCTCTTTATTTTTGGAATCAACATACGTAGAAATGCAATTTGGATAACATGTAGAGCCTTTAAATGTATTATTATTCACCACAATCATTTTTTAGAAAATTTTATAATAAAAATGAGTTTATCTAGTTTATAGTTTGGTTTTATTAAAAGGATTTCGACTTCCAACGAAGTCACTGGACTTCCTTGAGTCAATGCATCCAAAATGCAAGCTTTTTTCGATTCTCAAGCCTGTAGACATGTAATTTGTGTAGGGAATATTTTTTCTGAAAATTTTCTATTAAAGGGGAGTCTTTCTTTTTTATGATTTGGTCTTGATCATAGACTTCCGACATCTAACGAAGCCTGCGGACTTCCTTGAGTCATTTGTGTTTATGGTATTTTATTCAAATTTTGCAAGGATTATCTAGCTTAAAAAAGATCCCATAATCGTTGAAAAGTTATTAACGGTTTCAAACCTTATCTCCTTCTTTCCATGTTTTATTATAGGTAATCTATGACCTTTTTAAAAGATTATAAGTTCATTAGTGGAAGGGATATTTTGATTTTGGTGCCTATAAAATGGTACACTTTCGCGTTTGGTTCCTAATGATGAGTGCCAAATATTGTATATATATCCCTTTTTGTTGGCATTTAACTCATCTTTTATGCATTAATTCTACATTTTATCCCATATTCTGTATTTTCATTGTTTTCAAGAATAATTATTTTTATTAATTAATTTTGCATTTTTAGGTAATAAATAAAGTCTGGATGACTTGCGGAGCAAAAAGAGCAGAAAAGTAGTGAAAAGCCGGGAGAAATCACGCAAGGAAGCCGCGAAGAATGGTGCGCACAACCTCATTTTCTACACACAAAAACGCCTCCGTTCTCAGCCATCAGATCAGTTCTCAGAAGCATCCGATGGTCGCTCCTTCATAGAGCTTCAAAATCTGAAGTCTCTGCCAAGCACCACAGCGCTGAAATTCCAAGCCTTCAGATTAGATGGTAGTTGAATCCAACGGTTGCTCCCTTGCTGTTCATCAAAGTTTGATATCTCCGCCTTACACTACAGCACCTAACCTAATCTAGCACCGTTCGTTTCGTTGTATCCCTTCATCCGACGGTCGCTCCTCGCTTGCCTCCGCATCGCCGTCAGATCCACCTACCATCTTCCCATCCATCGCTCCTTGTCGCAGATCATCAAACCTCGCTGCACCCGCCTCACACTCGAGCAACCTAACCCATCGCCAAACGCACCCTTCTCCCAAACCATCGACTTCACCTCCCCCATCCCTCTCTGAAACTTCACCACCTTCTTCAACAGAACCGTACCACCACCTTCTTCACCTCCACTGCCACCACCACACCTCCCACATCATCACCCCTATCTTTCTCCATCATTACCCCCTTGTTCTAACCTTCTATTATATAGTTTTCTTCCCTAATTTCTCTCTAAAAACCTAGGGAAGAAATCAATAAAATAGGACGAGTTGGAAAGATGCAATTGAAGCATGGGATGGAGCAGGTGAACAAGGAAAATAATGGGTCGACGATTGAAGTGTCAAATCACATGTTTGGTGAGTAAAATTCGAAACCCTAATTTCAACTGTCCAAATTAGGTTTTTGGGGATTTTTATAGAAAACCCTAATTTCTGTTAGGGAAAGCAGGAGGAAGAGAAGATAAAACATGGGTTCAAATTGTACTATCAAATTAGGTAGAATCAAATACCTAATTTCTGTGTTGTTGGATTTTGGGGATTTGGGTGAAGAACCCTAATTTTGTATTTTGGGGAAATGGGGTCTGTGGGTATAAATAGCCTTGTGGGTGTTGTTGTAAAACTTTATGCTGGACTAGCCAGTGTCCAGGACTGTGAAGTTCTGTTAATGTTTAATTTTAAATTTCAATTTCAATTTTAGTTAATTTTTAATTTCTGTTTTATTTCATGTTTAATTCCATGTTCATTTAATTTATGTTCTTATAATTTCTGTTTGTTTCTAATTTCAATTTGGTTTTGTGTTTAATGTTAGTTCACTGTTATGTCAGTTTTGTGTTTAATGTTTAGTTTTGTTAATGTTAGTTCACTGTTAGTGCCATGTTTAGTTCACTGTTGTTTTAATTCACTGTCAAGAAGTGGAATGCTAGGTTAGAGCTTTGAAGCATTGATTTGATTGTGCAATGGGAGAAATTAGTGCTCATAGCAAGCTAATTCTCTTTCCATTCCATTTGTATGCTTAGGATGCACTGAGTTGATTGAGTAGTGGGGAGAAACTAGTGCTCACTAGTGACAATGAGCAAGCTAGTTCTCTTCCCACTCTGGAAGAATGCCTAGAGCCACTGCCTTGGCCTTGTTTTGTCACCACTGTTAGTTTCACCATCTCCCCTGCCCTTGGCTTAGGCCTTGGTTCATTTGCATTGTTCTCTGCTTGTTTTCTTCATTTTCTTCATTGTTTTTGCTTCACTGCCAGCTCTGCTTTCTTTTCTTTGCTTGTGCTGCTGCTGTTTTCCTTGCACTGCTTGTGCAGCTACTGTGCAGTATTGCTGCTGCTGCTGCTTTCTTTGCCTTGTGCAGCTGTTGTGCTGCTGCTGCTGCTTTCTTTGCACTGCTGCTCCATTAGGCCCAATTCACTGTAAAAGCCCAAGCTCAGTTCTCAGTTCAAGACCAAGCCCAGGTTTGAACCAAAAACCCAAGCACAAGCTCAGTCCATCTGTAGTCCACTGAGCCCAAGCCTAAGTTTAAGGCCAAAGCCCAGTTCACAAGTGAACTGTTCATTATCAAGAGCCCAGTTCAGTGCTTGACCACAGGCTCAGTTCACTCCAAAAAGCCAAGGCCCAGTGCAATTCAAAAGACCAAAAGCCCATCTTACTTCTACTTTGAAAGCAAAGTCTTAATCAAAAGCCTAATTCAAGAACTCAAAGGCCCAAAGCACAATCATAACCCATTGATATTCAAGACCCTTTGGTACCCAAAGCCCAACAATAGCATTCTAGAGCCCAAATAGCTAAACACTACAAAACACACCCAGTCTCTGTGGATCGACCCGTACTTGCACGAGCTACAACTGACGACCGTGCACTTGCGGTATTACTGTAGGCCCGCGTTTTATTACGCTTAATTTTATACACATCTCCGGGCCCACCAAGTTTTTGGCGCCGCTGCCGGGGACCATATTACGCTTCAAATTTTATACATCTCCGGGCCCACCAAGTTTTTGGCGCCGCTGCCGGGGATTGGTGCTGTGTTTTTCTTGTTGTTTTATTAGCTATTTTTGCATTTCACTGCATAGCACTTGCATCTGCATCTGCTTCACTTCTTTTGTTGTTGGACCTGCTGTTCTGAACCTGTTTTTCCTCTGCTGGGACGCCACCAAGGAAAAGAACCAAAGCCCAACTGGGTTTTTGCAACAATATCAGAGCAGCTGGGCTGTGCTTAAAAGGTAACCCATTTAAGAGAACCCGAATTGTGGGCTTCCAATTTTTTAATTGTGGGCTTGTAATATTAAAGCCAACTTTTGGGCTTCTCTTATTTTCTGTTGGGTTTGTAATAATTTATTTGTGGGCTTGTTTGTTTAATTTGTGGGCTTGTTTAAATTCTTTCAATGGACTTGTATTTTGGACTCTGGGTTTAAACCCAGCTGAGCTTGTAACCGATTGTGGGCTTGTTTCCACTCAAGAGTGGACCTCGAAACCAAAGTTTTAAAACAAACGTCGGGCCTTAACCAACTGGGCCAAATTAAACTTTCAAAATTAAAACTTAGTGTTTCGTGGGCCGCAGCCTTCCTTCCATTCCATTAGAGGACAAACAGTGGGCTTGCTCCCATTCAAAAACCAAATTTTATTTTCTTTTTTTTTAAAAAAAAAAAAAAAAAAATTTACTTTTCTCCCATTCAAAAACCAAATTTTACTTGCTCCCATTTTAAACCAAATTTTTTCTTCTTTATCCCATTAAAACCAAACTTGCTCCCAAATTTTAAAAAACCAAATGTTTTTCTCCCATAAAAACCAAAGTTTTCCAAATGTTTCCCTAAAAACCAAATTTTTTCTTTTTCCCGTCAAAACCAAATGTCTCCCGACAAAACCAAATTTTTTCCAAAAAGTCCAATCCCATTAAAAACCAAAATTTGCTTGTAGATAATGTGTTAGTTAAATTTCCTTTTGTATATATTTTGTGCTCATCCATTGTGACTCCGAATATGTTGGAGTTTTGCCTTGGATAACGGAGTTTTAATTCTGTTTTCGCCGAAATCGGGTATTCTCTTTCCTTTTACTCTACTCAGCATGTCCCTTTCCATATGTTGCATTTTAATTCTTTCCATATTTTGAAACATTGAGGACAATGTTTAGTTTAGGTTTGGGGGTATAGAGTAGATACCATGATAATTTGCCATAATTGAAAACGAACTCCTTCTTCTTTTTGAAAAAATTGAAAAATTCCAAAAAAAATTGAAAAATCAAAATTCAAAAAAATTAAAAAATTGAAAAAAAAAAACATAAAAATGGAGCTCATTTACCTTGAAATGTTGACTCTTTTGCAAATATGTATTTTTATTAGGAGTCTTAGTCTAGATATTTAGGCACCCTGATTCTAGCACAATTCACATAGTGATAAGAAATTTGCACGCGCACGATCTACCAATACATGTATGGCCTCGATCTTCAAGGTGTTTGATAGGAAGTTACGATTGCCAATCACTTTAGAATACTGAACGAAACTTGACTAGCTTGTTCTTTGGTTGGTTGGGATAGAAGGTGGAGGTTACATTAAGAAAGACAACCATCGAATTTAACTGGGTGCATCAAAAAGGGCTACCTATTGCAAAGTGTCATGTAATTTTTTGTTTCTTTTTGTTATGTATCAAAAGAGCTACCATATGTAAAAATCAATTTCAAGTTCTTGTTCAAAAAAAAAATAAATAAAAAAAAAAAACGATGTATATATTCAGAAAAAAAAAATATATCAGAAAAATACAAAATAATCAAGTATTTATCAATTCCATCCTCTCTTGTTCCAAAAATAAAAGAGAGTAGTCAATGTAAATAAGAGTCATGTAAATAGTCATTTTGTTGTTTCATTGTAATAAGCAAGGAGGGTGTATGCCATTGATGTACAACGCGAGTAATTGTGAAATACCTCCAACTCATTCACAATTCTCGTAAAGTCCGGACAGCTAGCTAGATTTCGACCTTGGTTCTTAGCCTGAGAAACTATCTCTTGGTGATTAGTAGTCATAACTTCAGATCTTTCTTTACACATGTGTAGATACACTTTACACTCTTATCACATGTCTTTTTTTGTTATCAGTGCTAGGATTGTGCCTTTGATAGCTAGATTGACATATCCATTTTGCTATGAGCTTAAACTGACTTGCACATGTCACATTTGATGGAATCTGAGCTTATATTTTGACCTAGAACTTTGTAGGTACGTTCTAAGCAAACCTTCACGAGACTTCAACTCGTCCACTAGGGACACTTAGTGGTTTAAAAGGCTTAGTGCATACGCTAAATGCATTCGAGAGACCAGCGACAGTGGTATAGTTAGGATTTCCTTAGTTTTGTTTTACTTGAGGACAAGTAAAATTCAGGTTTGGGGGTATTTGATGAGTGCCAAATATTGTATATATTTATCCCTTTTTGTTGGCATTTAACTCATCTTTTGTGCAGTAATTCTACATTTTATCCCATATTCTGTATTTTCATTGTTTTCAAGAATAAATATTTTTCTTACTTAATTTTGCATTTTTAGGTAATAAATAAAGTTTGGATGAATAGCAGAGTGGAAAAGAGCAGAAAAGTAGTGAAAAGCCGGAAGAAATTACGCAAGGAAGACGCAAAGAATGGAGCGCACGTCCAAAAAGCTAGGAATGGGCTCAAGAAGGAAGAATTGTTCTTAAAGAAGATATGGGCTGGGCATACCCAAGGCCCAAAACCCTTACCCAAACCCATTTTCTATATCCATACCCGCCTCCATTCTCAGCCGTTAGATCGGATCCATCTCATCATCCAATGGTCGCTTCTTCATTGTTCATCAAAATCTGAAGTCCCTGCAAAACACCATAGTACCTAAATTCCAAGCCTTCAGATTAGATCACATTTAGATCCTACGGTCGCTTCTTTGCCTGCGCATCAAACCTCGATATTTCCGCTTAACACTACAACACCTAACTCCATCTGGTGTCGTCAATTTTGTTGTATCTCATAATCCAACGGTCGCCACATACCTCTCCATCGTAGCCGTTCGATTCAATCTATATGGGATCATCCAACGCTCTTTACTTGCTGTTCATCAAAACTCGCTACACCCGATCAACACCCTAGCAACCGAACCCTTATACCCCAAAACAAACAGCCCCTAACCCATTCTTCTCTCGAGCTCTTCTTCCCCTTCTTCCCAAAAATTTGCAGAGCTCTGCAACTCCATCACCTCCACCAGCTACACCTTCTTCTCGAACCACACCTCCACCACAACCACCCGACAACACCTCAAACCCATCTCCCTAGCCTAGTTATTTTCCCCATCTCACAACCACTGAAACCCTAGGTTTTGGGGTGAGTAAAATAACTCGAGCTAGGGTTGCAGAGGCGTCAATTGAAGCATGAGAGAGGAGCAGGAAGGTCAGAAAAAGCGTGGGTCGAGCACAGGGGAGACAAATTCAGAAATCAGTGAGTTTAATTTGGAATTTAAAAATTAGGGTTTGCTAAATTGGGGATTTTCAATTTAGGGTTTTGTTGTAAACTATAAATAGGAACTGATGTAGGATGTTAAAACTGTTCTTGGACTAGCCAAGTTACCAATTAGGTTTAATTTTAGTTTGTAAAATTTTAATTTTCAATTTCATATTTAGGGTTCTTCAATTTCTGTTCATGTTCTGTTTATGTTAAATTTTTGAATTCATGTTTCAGTTATCTTGTATGATGTATGTTAGTGTTAGCATGTTAGTCATGAGATAAGTTTCACTGTTGAGGCTCAGTTGAAACCTTAGTACACTAATGAATGATGAATTGCTAGGAAGGCCTGTTTTTCTTGAGTAATGGGAAGTAGTTGGTGCTCTGATATGCCTGTGGGGGAAAATCAGTGAGCAAGCTGATTTTCTTCCCATTCTAGTTGGATGCCTAAGTTTTCAAATCTAGAATTGCATTGTTTAGCTAGGACACAAGGTGGATTCTAAGCCTTAGCTTAGCCACAGCTGCAAACTCACCCCTGCCCTTGGCTTAGGCCTTGGTTCCATTGTTCTCTGCTTGTAGTTTCATTGTACTGTCACATATACTTCACTGTTACCTTGTGTTTATTGTTTTATCATCCATTGCCTCATTATTTCACTACCATCTTCATTGTCATTGTAAATGCCATCTTTGGCCCTGTGTGATTTTGTTTCCTGTCTGCCTTTGCTTCTGCTGCCTTGTTCTCCCCCTGCTGCTACTACTTGTTGTTGCTGTTGGTGCTGCTCTCCCTTTCCCTGCTGAAGCCACTGCTGCTGCTGCAACTGAGCTTGGCTCAGCTAAGACCACAGTTCAGGTTAAGGCCCATCCACAGTTCACTGTGAAAGCCCAGCTCACAGTTCACTTTCCAAGCTAAGGCCTGTCACTGTCAAGCCCAGATCCTCATACAAGCCAACTGAGCCCAAAGCTCACTTCAACACTGAGCCCAAGTTCAGTTCATTGAAACCAAAGGCTAAAAGCCCAGGTTTAATCCCAAGGCCCAGTGCAATTCAAAAGACCAAAAGCCCATAAGTTCACAGTCAATCCAAAAGCCCATTGAGCCCAGACCACTTGAGTACAAAGGATCAGTTCACTTCATTGGTACTCAAAACTCATTGGTACCAAAGCCCATAGCCTATTGTTATCACCTTAACTCAAAAGCCCAATAGCAATTTAGAACCCAAAATAGCTAGAAACTACAAAACACACCCAGTCTCTGTGGATCGACCCGTACTTGCACGAGCTACAACTGACGACCGTGCACTTGCGGTATTACTGTAGGCCCGTTTTCATTACGCTTAATTTTACACATCTCCGGGCCCACCAAGTTTTTGGCGCCGCTGCCGGGGAATCGGGTTGTGTTTTTCTTGTAGTTTTATTAGCTATTTTTGCATTCCACTGCATAGCATTTGCATCTGCATCTGCTTCACTTTATTTGTTGTTGGACCTGCTGTTCTGAACCTGTTTTTCCTCTGCTGGGACGCCACCAAGGAAAAGAACCAAAGCCCAACTGGGTTTTTGCAACAATATCAGAGCAGCTGGGCTGTGCTTAAAAGGTAACCCATTTAAGAGAACCCGAATTGTGGGCTTCCAATTTTTTAATTGTGGGCTTGTAATATTAAAGCCAACTTTTGGGCTTCTCTTATTTTCTGTTGGGTTTGTAATAATTTATTTGTGGGCTTGTTTGTTTAATTTGTGGGCTTGTTTAAATTCTTTCATTGGACTTGTATTTTGGACTCTGGGTTTAAACCCAGCTGAGCTTGTAACCGATTGTGGGCTTGTTTCCACTCAAGAGTGGACCTCGAAACCAAAGTTTTAAAACAAACGTCGGGCCTTAACCAACTGGGCCAAATTAAACTTTCAAAATTAAAACTTAGTGTTTCGTGGGCCGCAGCCTTCCTTCCATTCCATTAGAGGACAAACAGTGGGCTTGCTCCCATTCAAAAACCAAATTTTATTTTCTTTTAAAAAAAAAAAAAAAAAAGTTTTATTTTTCTCCCATTTAAGTCCAATTTTAGTGTTTTGAAACTTTCCATGTCTCTACACTTTTTCTTTTGGGTTGATCCTCAACTCTTTAGACTTTTGGTGTATGGTGATTTTTTTGTATATAATCCAGTAGATAAAATTTCTTAAAAACCCTTTTGTTCCTTTTGTATATATTTTGCTAATCCAATATGATCTCGGCTGAAATATGTTGGATTGTTTGCCTTGAATAACGGAGTTTTAATTCTGCTTTCGCCGAAATCGGGTATTCTCTCTCCTTTTACTCTACTCAGCATGTCCCTTTCCATATGTTGCATTTTAATTCTTTCCATATTTTGAAACATTGAGGACAATGTTTAGTTTAGGTTTGGGGGTATAGAGTAGATACCATGATAATTTGCCATAATTGAAAACGAACTCCTTCTTCTTTTTTGAAAAAATTGAAAAATTCCAAAAAAAAATTAAAAAATAAAAATTCAAAAAAAATTAAAAAATGAAAAATCATAAAAAAATGGAGCTCATTTACCTTGAAATGTTGACTCTTGTGCAAATATGTATTTTTATTAGGAGTCTTAGTCTAGATATTTAGGCACCCTGATTCTAGCACAATTCACATAGTGATAAGAAATTTGCACGCGCACGATCTACCAATACATGTATGGCCTCGATCTTCAAGGTGTTTGATAGGAAGTTACGATTGCCAATCACTTTAGAATACTGAACGAAACTTGACTAGCTTGTTCTTTGGTTGGTTGGGATAGAAGGTGGAGGTTACATTAAGAAAGACAACCATCGAATTTAACTGGGTGCATCAAAAAGGGCTACCTCTTGCAAAGTGTCATGTAATTTTTGTTTCCTTTTGTATTGTATCAAAAGTGTTTTCTTTTGCAAAAAAAAAAAAAAAAAAAATGAAAAAAATCAATCAAGTATTTATCAATTCCATCATCTCTTGTTCCAAAAATAAAAGAGAGTAGTCAATGTAAATAAGAGTCATGTAAAGAGTCATTTTGTTGTTTCATTGTAATAAGAAAGGAAGGGTGTATGCCATTGATGTACAACGCGAGTAATTGTGAAATACCTCCAACTCATTCACAATTCTCGTAAAGTCCGGACAGCTAGCTAGATTTCGACCTCAGTTCTTAGCCTGAGAAACTATCTCTTGGTGATTAGTAGTCATAACTTCAGATCTTTCTTTACACATGTGTAGATACACTTTACACTCTTATCACATGTCTTTTTTTGTTATCAGTGCTAGGATTGTGCCTTCGATAGCTAGATTGACATCTCCATTTTGCTGTGAGCTTAAACTGACTTGCACATGTCACATTTGATGGAATCTGAGCTTATATTTTGACCTAGAACTTTGTAGGTACGTTCTAAGCAAACCTTCACGAGACTTCAACTCGTCCACTAGGGACACTTAGTGGTTTAAAAGGCTTAGTGCATACGCTAAATGCATTCGAGAGACCAGCGACAGTGGTATAGTTAGGATTTCCTTAGTTTTGTTTTACTTGAGGACAAGTAAAATTCAGGTTTGGGGGTATTTGATGAGTGCCAAATATTGTATATATTTATCCCTTTTTGTTGGCATTTAACTCATCTTTTATGCATTAATTCTACATTTTATCCCATATTCTGTATTTTCATTGTTTTCAAGAATAATTATTTTTATTAATTAATTTTGCATTTTTAGGTAATAATAAAGTCTGGATGACTTGCGGAGCAAAAAGAGCAGAAAAGTAGTGAAAAGCCGGGAGAAATCACGCAAGGAAGCCGCGAAGAATGGTGCGCACAACCTCATTTTCTACACACAAAAACGCCTCCGTTCTCAGCCATCAGATCAGTTCTCAGAAGCATCCGATGGTCGCTCCTTCATAGAGCTTCAAAATCTGAAGTCTCTGCCAAGCACCACAGCGCTGAAATTCCAAGCCTTCAGATTAGATGGTAGTTGAATCCAACGGTTGCTCCCTTGCTGTTCATCAAAGTTTGATATCTCCGCCTTACACTACAGCACCTAACCTAATCTAGCACCGTTCGTTTCGTTGTATCCCTTCATCCGACGGTCGCTCCTCGCTTGCCTCCGCATCACCATCCGATCTACCTACCAGCTCCACATCTCACGGTTTAGTCTCGCTGAACATCAAAAATCGATGAACCCGCCACACACTCGAGCAACCTAACCCTATACCCATCGCCAAACACTCCCCTCCTTCTTTCCATCGACTTCTTTCTCCCTCACCCTCTGCAACCACCATCACCCTGCCACAACCACCTTCTCCCTGCCGCGCCACCAAACGCCCTGCCACAACCACCTCGAGCTCACACACTGCCACCCTATCATCCTACACGTGATTGATAGCTTCCCCCATCCTTCTAGCCCTTTATCCCATCAACTTATTACCTAACCTAAACCCTAGGTTATGGGTTGATGGATTAACGTGTGCTAGAGAGAAATTGAAGGCATGGAGAGGTAGAGGAGGACAAATAGAAGCATGGGTCGAGTTTAATTTGATGTTGCTACATCAAATTAGGTAAAAAAATCAAACCCTAGTCTACTGTTAATTTGGGAATTTTTTTTGGGTAGAACCCTAATTGTGCTTGTGGGTATAAATAGCCTTGTGGGTGTGATGTAAAAACTTTATGCTGGACTAGCCAGTGTCCAGGACTGTGAAGTTCTGTTAATGTTTAATTTTAAATTTCAATTTCAATTTTAGTTAATTTTCAATTTCTGTTTTATTTCATGTTTAATTCCATGTTCATTTAATTTATGTTCTTATAATTTCTGTTTGTTTCTAATTTCAATTTGGTTTTGTGTTTAATGTTAGTTCACTGTTATGTCAGTTTTGTGTTTAATGTTTAGTTTTGTGCTTAATGTTAGTTCACTGTTAGTGCCATGTTTAGTTCACTGTTGTTTTAATTCACTGTCAAGAAGTGGAATGCTAGGTTAGAGCTTTGAAGCATTGATTTGATTGTGCAATGGGAGAAATTAGTGCTCATAGCAAGCTAATTCTCTTTCCATTCCATTTGTATGCTTAGGATGCACTGAGTTGATTGAGTAGTGGGGAGAAACTAGTGCTCACTAGTGACAATGAGCAAGCTAGTTCTCTTCCCACTCTGGAAGAATGCCTAGAGCCACTGCCTTGGCCTTGTTTTGTCACCACTGTTAGTTTCACCATCTCCCCTGCCCTTGGCTTAGGCCTTGGTTCATTTGCATTGTTCTCTGCTTGTTTTCTTCATTTTCTTCATTGTTTTTGCTTCACTGCCAGCTCTGCTTTCTTTTCTTTGCTTGTGCTGCTGCTGTTTTCCTTGCACTGCTTGTGCAGCTACTGTGCAGTATTGCTGCTGCTGCTGCTTTCTTTGCCTTGTGCAGCTGTTGTGCTGCTGCTGCTGCTTTCTTTGCACTGCTGCTCCATTAGGCCCAATTCACTGTAAAAGCCCAAGCTCAGTTCTCAGTTCAAGACCAAGCCCAGGTTTGAACCAAAAACCCAAGCACAAGCTCAGTCCATCTGTAGTCCACTGAGCCCAAGCCTAAGTTTAAGGCCAAAGCCCAGTTCACAAGTGAACTGTTCATTATCAAGAGCCCAGTTCAGTGCTTGACCACAGGCTCAGTTCACTCCAAAAAGCCAAGGCCCAGTGCAATTCAAAAGACCAAAAGCCCATCTTACTTCTACTTTGAAAGCAAAGGCTTAATCAAAAGCCTAATTCAAGAACTCAAAGGCCCAAAGCACAATCATAACCCATTGATATTCAAGACCCTTTGGTACCCAAAGCCTAACAATAGCATTCTAGAGCCCAAATAGCTAAACACTACAAAACACACCCAGTCTCTGTGGATCGACCCGTACTTGCACGAGCTACAACTGACGACCGTTCACTTGCGGTATTACTGTAGGCCCGCGTTTTATTACGCTTAATTTTATACACATCTCCGGGCCCACCACCTAACTTTGTCAATATCTGAGTTTGGTGCCCAGTCAACGAATTGGCGTTGATTGACCGTGTTGACCATCCAATTTAGATTTAAAAATGTGAAATGTCTAATAAAGTTCTAAACTCCGTTTTATTCACTAACTGCGCCCTATCTTCTACATACTCCATGTTTGAGAAATGAGAATAGTTGATTTTCATTCACGAGGTTTTAGGTTCCACTCTTAATACAATTGCCATCTTCTTTCATTGCTAATCTCAAATCATACACTGAGCTACTGTTATTTTATCATATGACCACATGTTTACACAAAATTAAATCCAAAGTATAAGCATATCTCCCTTCATTGTTTACCGGTAAATCATCCAAAATCTATCTCTCATGTAAACCCCAATAATCGTTTCCTTAAACTTTCAAACTAACCATTATTGTATTGAACAAATGAATCCATGTAAATGACCCTATTCATTTTTCAAATTAATCATTATTACATTAATTAAATTTGTTTCCACTTGATGTAAATCCATAGTTATCATGGCAGTCAGATAAGTCAGCCTTATTTATCTGGATCGCTCGTAACGTGTTTGGAAAATGATCTAGAGAGATTACCCTACCGTGGTCCGTGTTAGTGAACTAGTTAAATTAAATAATGATAGTTTAAACAATTATTCACAAAGACACATATTTATTTACAAAAGTTGGCGGGGGGGCGAGCAACAAGTTGTGCTCCAACACAGCTTGTGAACGGTCCACCAGTCATCCGTTAAGTCAACTGCTTGATTGGGACCCACACCAAACTCAAATTCCGACAAAGTTAGGTACCAAAGGCAAAGGTGTGCCATTTTATAGGCACCAAACTCAAAATACCCCTTATTATAAATATTGTTTACTTATATAACTCTCTTTGTCCCCCAAGGGTTTGTGTAATCTCTTTTTCGACTATTTTTCTCATAACTTCTTCATACGAAGTGGGAATGACCTCATTCTTTTTCTGTTACATCTGTCTTTCCGTTCCCCACAGTATAAAGGAAAATTTTTAGGATTTGGACTCTTAGAATTTGGTGTTTTATCATTATTTTCAATGTAAAGGATGAGTTCCCTCTTTATTTTTGGAATCAACATACGTAGAAATGCAATTTGGATAACATGTAGAGCCTTTAAATGTATTATTATTCACCACAATCATTTTTTAGAAAATTTTATAATAAAAATGAGTTTATCTAGTTTATAGTTTGGTTTTATTAAAAGGATTTCGACTTCCAACGAAGTCACTGGACTTCCTTGAGTCAATGCATCCAAAATGCAAGCTTTTTTCGATTCTCAAGCCTGTAGACATGTAATTTGTGTAGGGAATATTTTTTCTGAAAATTTTCTATTAAAGGGGAGTCTTTCTTTTTTATGATTTGGTCTTGATCATAGACTTCCGACATCTAACGAAGCCTGCGGACTTCCTTGAGTCATTTGTGTTTATGGTATTTTATTCAAATTTTGCAAGGATTATCTAGCTTAAAAAAGATCCCATAATCGTTGAAAAGTTATTAACGGTTTCAAACCTTATCTCCTTCTTTCCATGTTTTATTATAGGTAATCTATGACCTTTTTAAAAGATTATAAGTTCATTAGTGGAAGGGATATTTTGATTTTGGTGCCTATAAAATGGTACACTTTCGCGTTTGGTTCCTAATGATGAGTGCCAAATATTGTATATATATCCCTTTTTGTTGGCATTTAACTCATCTTTTATGCATTAATTCTACATTTTATCCCATATTCTGTATTTTCATTGTTTTCAAGAATAATTATTTTTATTAATTAATTTTGCATTTTTAGGTAATAATAAAGTCTGGATGACTTGCGGAGCAAAAAGAGCAGAAAAGTAGTGAAAAGCCGGGAGAAATCACGCAAGGAAGCCGCGAAGAATGGTGCGCACAACCTCATTTTCTACACACAAAAACGCCTCCGTTCTCAGCCATCAGATCAGTTCTCAGAAGCATCCGATGGTCGCTCCTTCATAGAGCTTCAAAATCTGAAGTCTCTGCCAAGCACCACAGCGCTGAAATTCCAAGCCTTCAGATTAGATGGTAGTTGAATCCAACGGTTGCTCCCTTGCTGTTCATCAAAGTTTGATATCTCCGCCTTACACTACAGCACCTAACCTAATCTAGCACCGTTCGTTTCGTTGTATCCCTTCATCCGACGGTCGCTCCTCGCTTGCCTCCGCATCGCCGTCAGATCCACCTACCATCTTCCCATCCATCGCTCCTTGTCGCAGATCATCAAACCTCGCTGCACCCGCCTCACACTCGAGCAACCTAACCCTATACCCATCGCCAAACGCACCCTTCTCCCAAACCATCGACTTCACCTCCCCCATCCCTCTCTGAAACTTCACCACCTTCTTCAACAGAACCGTACCACCACCTTCTTCACCTCCACTGCCACCACCACACCTCCCCCATCATCACCCCTATCTTTCTCCATCATTACCCCCTTGTTCTAACCTTCTATTATATAGTTTTCTTCCCTAATTTCTCTCTAAAAAACTAGGGAAGAAATCAATAAAATAGGACGAGTTGGAAAGATGCAATTGAAGCATGGGATGGAGCAGGTGAACAAGGAAAATAATGGGTCGACGATTGAAGTGTCAAATCACATGTTTGGTGAGTAAAATTCGAAACCCTAATTTCAACTGTCCAAATTAGGTTTTTGGGGATTTTTATAGAAAACCCTAATTTCTGTTAGGGAAAGCAGGAGGAAGAGAAGATAAAACATGGGTTCAAATTGTACTATCAAATTAGGTAGAATCAAATACCTAATTTCTGTGTTGTTGGATTTTGGGGATTTGGGTGAAGAACCCTAATTTTGTATTTTGGGGAAATGGGGTCTGTGGGTATAAATAGCCTTGTGGGTGTTGTTGTAAAACTTTATGCTGGACTAGCCAGTGTCCAGGACTATGAAGTTCTGTTAATGTTTAATTTTAAATTTCAATTTCAATTTTAGTTAATTTTCAATTTCTGTTTTATTTCATGTTTAATTCCATGTTCATTTAATTTATGTTCTTATAATTTCTGTTTGTTTCTAATTTCAATTTGGTTTTGTGTTTAATGTTAGTTCACTGTTATGTCAGTTTTGTGTTTAATGTTTAGTTTTGTGCTTAATGTTAGTTCACTGTTAGTGCCATGTTTAGTTCACTGTTGTTTTAATTCACTGTCAAGAAGTGGAATGCTAGGTTAGAGCTTTGAAGCATTGATTTGATTGTGCAATGGGAGAAATTAGTGCTCATAGCAAGCTAATTCTCTTTCCATTCCATTTGTATGCTTAGGATGCACTGAGTTGATTGAGTAGTGGGGAGAAACTAGTGCTCACTAGTGACAATGAGCAAGCTAGTTCTCTTCCCACTCTGGAAGAATGCCTAGAGCCACTGCCTTGGCCTTGTTTTGTCACCACTGTTAGTTTCACCATCTCCCCTGCCCTTGGCTTAGGCCTTGGTTCATTTGCATTGTTCTCTGCTTGTTTTCTTCATTTTCTTCATTGTTTTTGCTTCACTGCCAGCTCTGCTTTCTTTTCTTTGCTTGTGCTGCTGCTGTTTTCCTTGCACTGCTTGTGCAGCTACTGTGCAGTATTGCTGCTGCTGCTGCTTTCTTTGCCTTGTGCAGCTGTTGTGCTGCTGCTGCTGCTTTCTTTGCACTGCTGCTCCATTAGGCCCAATTCACTGTAAAAGCCCAAGCTCAGTTCTCAGTTCAAGACCAAGCCCAGGTTTGAACCAAAAACCCAAGCACAAGCTCAGTCCATCTGTAGTCCACTGAGCCCAAGCCTAAGTTTAAGGCCAAAGCCCAGTTCACAAGTGAACTGTTCATTATCAAGAGCCCAGTTCAGTGCTTGACCACAGGCTCAGTTCACTCCAAAAAGCCAAGGCCCAGTGCAATTCAAAAGACCAAAAGCCCATCTTACTTCTACTTTGAAAGCAAAGGCTTAATCAAAAGCCTAATTCAAGAACTCAAAGGCCCAAAGCACAATCATAACCCATTGATATTCAAGACCCTTTGGTACCCAAAGCCTAACAATAGCATTCTAGAGCCCAAATAGCTAAACACTACAAAACACACCCAGTCTCTGTGGATCGACCCGTACTTGCACGAGCTACAACTGACGACCGTTCACTTGCGGTATTACTGTAGGCCCGCGTTTTATTACGCTTAATTTTATACACATCTCCGGGCCCACCACCTAACTTTGTCAATATCTGAGTTTGGTGCCCAGTCAACGAATTGGCGTTGATTGACCGTGTTGACCATCCAATTTAGATTTAAAAATGTGAAATGTCTAATAAAGTTCTAAACTCCGTTTTATTCACTAACTACGCCCTATCTTCTACATACTCCATGTTTGAGAAATGAGAATAGTTGATTTTCATTCACGAGGTTTTAGGTTCCACTCTTAATACAATTGCCATCTTCTTTCATTGCTAATCTCAAATCATACACTGAGCTACTGTTATTTTCTCATATGACCACATGTTTACACAAAATTAAATCCAAAGTATAAGCATATCTCCCTTCATTGTTTACCGGTAAATCATCCAAAATCTATCTCTCATGTAAACCCCAATAATCGTTTCCTTAAACTTTCAAACTAACTATTATTGTATTGAACAAATGAATCAATGTAAATGACCCTATTCGTTTTTCAAATTAATCATTATTACATTAATTAAATTTGTTTCCACTTGATGTAAATCCATAGTTATCATGGCAGTCAGACAAGTCAGCCTTATTTATCTAGATCGCTCGTAACGTGTTTGGAAAATGATCTAGAGAGATTACCCTACCGTGGTCCGTGTTAGTGAACTAGTTAAATTAAATAATGATAGTTTAAACAATTATTCGCAAAGACACATATTTATTTACAAAAGTTGGCGGGGGGGCGAGAAACAAGTTGTGCTCCAACACAGCTTGTGAACGGTCCACCAGTCATCCGTTAAGTCAACTGCTTGATTGGGACCCACACCAAACTCAAATTCTGACAAAGTTAGGTACCAAAGGCAAAGGTGTGCCATTTTATAGGCACCAAACTCAAAATACCCCTTATTATAAATATTGTCTACTTATGTAACTCTCTTTTTCCCCCAAGGGTTTGTGTAATCTCTTTTTCGACTATTTTGCTCATAACTTCTTCATACGAAGTGGGAATGACCTCATTCTTTTTCTGTTACCTCTGTCTTTCCGTTCCCCACAGTATACTGGAAATTTTTTAGGATTTGGACGCTTAGCAGTTGGTGTTTCATCCTTATTTTCAATGTAAAGGATGACTCCCCTCTTTATTTTTGGAATCAACATACGTAGAAATTCAATTTGGATAACATGTAAAGCCTTTAAATGTATTTTTTTTTACCACAATCATTTTTTAGAAAATTTTATAAGAAAAATGAGTTTATCTAGTTTATAGTTTTGTTTTAAAAAAAGGATTTCGACTTCTAACGAAGTCAATGGACTTCCTTGAGTCAATGCATCCAAAATGCAAGCTTTTTTCGACTATCAAGCCTCTAGACATGTAATTTGTGCAGGAAATATTTTTTCTGAAAATTTTCTATTAAAGGGGAGTCTTTCTGTTTCATGATTTGGTCTTGATCATAGAGTTCCGACATCTAACGAAGCCTGCGGACTTCCTTGAGTTATTTGTGTTTATGGTATTTTATTCAAATTTTGCAATGAATATCTAGCTTAAAGAAGATCCCATAATCGATGAGAAGTTATTAACGGTTGAAAACCTTATATCCTTCTTTCCATGTTTTATTATAGGTATTCTATGACCTTTTTAAGAGATTAGAAGTTCATTATTAGAGGGATATTTCGAGTTTGGTGCCTATAAAATGGTACACTTTTGCTTTTGGTGCCTCACTTTGTCAATATCTGAGTTTGGTGCCCAGTCAACGAATTGGCGTTGATTGACACCGTGTTGACCATCCAATTTAGAGTTAAAAATGTGAAATGTCTAATAAAGTTCTAAACTCCGTTTTATTCACTAACTGCGTCCTATCTTCGACATACTCCATGATTGAGAAATGAGAGTTGTTGATTTTTATTCACGAGGTTTTAGGCTCCACTCTTAATACCATTGCCATCTTCTTTCAATGCTAATCTCAAATCATACACTGAGCTACTGTTATTTTCTCATATGACCACCTGTTTACACAAAATTAAATCCAAAGTATAAGCATTGATCCTTTCATTGTTCACCCGTAAATCATCCAAAATCTATCTCTCAGGTAAACCCCAATAATCGTTTCCTTAAACCTTCAAACTAACCATTATTGTATTGAACAAATGAATCCATGTAAATGACCCTACTCATTTTTCAAATTAATCATTATTGCATTAATTAAATTTGTTTCCACTTTATGTAAATCCATAGTTATCATGGCAGTCAGATAAGTCAGCCTTATTTCTCTGGAACGCTCGTAACGTGTTTGGAAAATGATCTAGAGAGATTTCCCTACCGTGGTCCTTGTTAGAGAACTAGTTAAATTAAATAATGATTGTTTAAACAATTGTTCACAAAGACACGTATTTATTTACAAAATTTGGCGGGGGACCGAGCAACAAGTTGTGCTCCAACACTGCTTGTGAACGGTCCACCAGTCATCCGTTAAGTCAACTGCTTGATTGGGACCCACACCAAACTCAAATTCCGACAAAGTTAGGTACCAAAGGCAAAGGTGTGCCATTTTATAGGCACCAAACTCAAAATACCCCTTATTATAAATATTGTCTACTTATATAACTCTCTTTGTCCCCCAAGGGTTTGTGTAATCTCTTTTTCGACTATTTTTCTCATAACTTCTTCATACGAAGTGGGAATGAGCTCATTCTTTTTCTGTTACCTCTGTCTTTCAGTTCCCCAAATTTTACAGGAAAAAATTTAGGTTTTGGACGCTTAAGAATTGGTGTTTCATCCTTATTTTCAATGTAAAGGATGACTTCCCTCTTTATTTTTGGAATCAACATACGTAGAAATGCAATTTGGATAACATGTAGAGCCTTTAAATGTATTATTTTTTACCACAATCATTTTTTAGAAAAATTTTATAATAAAAATGATTTTATCTAGTTTATAGTTTGGTTTTAAAAAAAGGATTTCGACTTCTAACGAAGTCACTGGACTTCCTTGAGTCAATGAATCCTAAATGCAAGCTTTTTTCGACTCTCAAGCCTCTAGGCATGTAATTTGTGCAGGAAATATTTTTTCTGAAAATTTTCTATTAAAGGGGATTCTTTCTGTTTCATGATTTGGTCTTGATCATAGAGTTCTGACATCAAACGAAGCCTGCGGACTTCCTTGAGTCATTTGTTTTTATGGTATTTTATTCAAATTTTGCAATGATTATCTAGCTTAAAGAAGATCCCATAATGGTTGAGAAGTTATTAACGGTTGCAAACCTTATCTCCTTCTTTCCATGTTTTATTATAGGTAATCTATGACCTTTTTAAAAGATTAGAAGTTCATTATTAGAAGGGATATATCGAGTTTGGTGCCTATAAAATGGTACACTTGCGCGTTTGGTGCCTCACTTTGTCAATATCTGGGTTTGGTGCCCAGTCAACGAATTGGCGTTGATTGACCTTGTTGACCATCCAATTTAGAGTTAAAAATGTGAAATGTCTAATAAAGTTCTAAACTCCGTTTTATTCACTAACTGCGCCCTATCTTCTACATACTCCATGTTTGAGAAATGAGAGTTGTTGATTTTCATTCACGAGGTTTTAGGTTCCACTCTTAATACCATTGCCATTTTCTTTCATTGCTAATCTCAAATCATACACTGATCTACTGTTATTTTCTCATATGACCACATGTTTACACAAAATTAAATCCAAAGTATAAGCATAACTCCCTTCATTGTTTACCGGTAAATCATCCAAAATCTATCTCTCATGTAAACCACAATAATCGTTTCCTTAAACCTTAAAACTAACCATTATTGTATTGAACAAATGAATCCATGTAAATGACCCTATTCATTTTTCAAATTAATCATTATTGCATTAATTAAATTTGTTTCCACTTTATGTAAATCCATAGTTATCATGGCAGTCAGATAAGTCAGCCTTATTTCTCTGGAACGCTCGTAACGTGTTTGGAAAATGATCTAGAGAGATTTCCCTACCGTGGTCCTTGTTAGAGAACTAGTTAAATTAAATAATGATTGTTTAAACAATT